>NC_143582.1:191438262-191742429 GCF_048544385.1 Mastigoproctus giganteus | reverse complement strand
TCCTCAACAGAAATCGAAATAAAACAGATTACATCCTACTTGAGAAAATGTCACAAAAAATGGCAGAAGGATTTTACAGAAAATCCATTTTTATAATAATCTTAAAGAGAAACTACGTGATGGAGGAAGCAGACTTTTTCTTTGGTCTTCTTATTCGAACACAAAAAAAAAAAAATTGTGCCTCTAATTTCTGCGTTCTTAAAAGATTTCAAAACATTCGTGGTATATTTAAGGACGAATATTTATTAAATTAAAACGATTATTTACTTTTGAATATTTAATCTATTTTATGTACAAAATAAAATCTTGGTAATGACATTTATTAATGATGAATTTAAATTACCGTAATTAAAACTTCGAACCGCGGTTGCAAGAGTTCAACTCTTATTTTAACACTGTTATCTTCTGTTTATCCAGAAAATCATTGTAACTTGGAGAGAACATAAAATTTCAAGCAGCAGCATGAAGAATTCATTCTTCAGTGATCTGGTGAAATATTAACATGCATATTCCATTGGACAAGCTGATGACTAATGTCAAAATAACATCTCAAACTCTCATTGTCAAAAAAAAAAAAAACATGAAAAGAAAGCGTGGGTTATCTGGAGTGCCACTGACAAGCAGCCTTAAGAAATAAGACAGTTAATTTGAAATTTTCTTATTTTGCAAAAGTATTGCCATTCAGAAAATCATCAAATTCTTTCCTTTTGTTCTACATACTCTGTGACCCTTTTCCAGCATGTCAAAGTAACATTCCATGACTTTATCTCGCTCTTTGCTGTTTTTTAAACCTCCCCCTACAAAATTCGATAGTTTGAAGGCGCATATTAGCTATTTTATGAAAAACATTACGTCAGCAGTTATGCAATTTATGTCAGCCATTGCGTCAGCCATCATGCAATTTATGTCAGCCATTGCGTCAGCCATTACGCAATTTAAAAACGCAAATACAATTTATATTGTAATTTGGTTGGTGTATGTACCAAAGGCAGGGATATTTCTGCATATTTTTTTTTTATTAATTTATTTAAAAACTCTTATAGTCTAATTATAAATCAATATTTTGTTTTACGTTCAAACCTATTAATTATTTTTAAGTTATGTTGTTTTATAAAACGGTTTGGATTAAAGTTATTTTATTTGTTGGTAACAATTTTGTACAGTCAGTGAGAAGATACTTCTAGAAACCAATATTAAGAATTTTTTTTTAAAGGAAAAAACGTTTTTCTCAACGTAACAACAAAAATCTTGTTCAAGGCAGCACGAGGCGCAACCTGGGTCTTCTGATTCCTCTTAGAAACCTGGCAATTTTTTTTTCTCTGATTCATAAATAAACTGAATTGAAAAATCCAAGTATTCCACTCCGCAAAGTCGTGACCTTTAAATTACACACAGTGGAGCAGGTGCTGGGGTACTTTAGAGGTAAATATGGAGGCACACTAATCAGAGAAACTTTAGCATCCCGCATCGTTTTGGACTGATTGCAAAAAGTACAAAATTAAGTAAGGAAAGGCTAAGGTCAGCCCTTACTGAATCAAGGGGTTGTTCGACTTAGTTTTCCATGTTCCTCGTAAAATAAGAAACTAAAAGAAAACGCGACAGAAATGTTTCATGAGAGAGAACATCCAGTTTAAAAAAGAACTTTCTCGGGCGATTAATAAAAGACAAAATGATTTAAAAATATTAAAAAGAGAACCTCTTATTTCGATAATCCATTTTTAAATATTGGTCACTATTAGAACGAAATTTAATATGGTTACAACTTCTTACAAATATTTCGAGAGCATTTTTTTATTTCTTAAAATTGTTGAATTCTTTTCTTTGACTAATAGAAACGAAAAGTAAATTATTAATTATCGTGTTACCATTAATTACTAACTGATTAACTAAAAATATATAAAATAATTTTTTTGACCTCACTGTTCATACGTAATATTCATCAACAGAGCGTGAAATGCGCCATATTGTTCATTAGTTCTTTCATTCAGCGCATGGCAATAAAAATAATATCTAGTACCTCAACTATAATATACACTGTGCTGCCACTTTATTAGGTACACCTACCTAATAGCGTGTTGAGCCTCATTTAGCCTTCAAAACAGCCTGAATTCGTCTAGGTATGGATTGAACAAGATGCTGAAAACGTTGTGCAGGAATGTGGAGTACCATGCAGACATGTGTGTCACGCAGTTCCTTGAGATTCGACGGAGGTGTAGGCCTGCAGTGAACAGCCCTTTCCAGCTTATCTCAAAGATGTTCAATAGGATTGAGATCCAAAGTACCGAGCGGGCCACTGCAGCAAAGAAAAGTCATTGTCACGTTCCTGGAACCATTCCATAGTGATTCGGGCTTTGTGTACCGGCGCATTATCCTGCTGGAGGTAACCATATTACTGAGGATAAACTGTCAACATGAACGGATACACTTGGTCAGCAACGATGTTTAGGTACGATTTGGCATTCAGACGTGAATTTACGGGTATCAATGGACCCAAGGTGTGCCAAGAAAACATTCCCCCACACCATAACACTGCCCCCACCCTACCACCTTGCACAGTAGTCGTCAGACATGACGGATCCATGGATTCATGTTGTTTTCGCCAAATTCTGAGCCTTACATCAATATGATGTACCAGAAACTTCGACTCGTCAGACCAAGCAACTGTTTTCCAATCCTCGCCAGTCCAGTGTTGGTGTTGCTGTGCCCACAGGAGGCGTGCTCTCTTGTTCTTCATTGATAACAAAGGTACGCGATGTGGCCGTCGGCTGTTGTAGTCCATTGGCGACGAAGTGCGACTAGTGGTCCGTTGCAATATTTTGTTCTGCGCACAGCGGTTGTATTGTGATGTGCGACATTGTGGCCCATCTGTTTGCTTGCACAATTCTAGCCATCCTCCTCTGACCTCTCTCATCAATAAGCGATTTTCTTCCACATGAGTGCCGTTGAGAGGATTTTTCCTGTTCGTCGCACCATTCTCGATACACCCTTGAAACTGCGGTGCGTGAAATGTTCAGGAGAACTGCCGTTTCAGAGATGCTTTGTCCAGCACGTCTTGCACCTACTACCATGCCACGTTTGAAGTCCGTTAGATCACTCCTTTCCACCATTCTTGTTTGTATGCTTAACTGATACTAGAAAGGTTGTTCTGCTACATTTATATCCACAACTGTGGTCATGTGACTTGTACCTAATAAAGTGGCAGCAGAGTGTACAATATATTGATAGCCTATGTGATATGTATATATAGAAAAAGAAAGAAATAGACTGATTTCTAATTGTCCGATTTTAATGAAATTTGGGACAGCTCAACAAACAAATTTCTATTTGTCCGATTTATCTGATGTTTGATTTCTATTTGTCCAATTTTAATAAAATTTGGGACTGATCAACAAAAAAAATTCTATTTGTTCGATTTGTCTGATTTCTATTTGTCCAATGTTTGATGTGTGATTTCTATTTTTTCAATTTTAATAAAATTTGGGACCGATCAACAAAAAACTTCTATTTGTCCAATTGGTCTGATGTTTGATTTCTATTTGTCCGATTTTAATGAAATTTGTGACAGATCAACAAATTGACAAACTCTATCCACTGTGAGTCGAGTTATTACATGCAGACAGGTGTAGGACATGAAGACAATAAGCTCTTTATGCATATTCATTTCAAAGCGTCTAAAACAGGACTATGAAGTTGGATTGTTAATTCTATAATAATCTATCTTGTTTGGTCTTAGAGTGCTCAATAACAAATTGTGATTTAATGAATGACGTGCAAAGTTGAGAATTATGCCTACGAGTTGTCAGTTTAAACTTTGGATGAGTATCTGTCCAATTACCTATAATTGGATAGAACTGTCCTTAGACAAAAGGTCTCTCAGAACTTACAATAAAAATACATATATAATAATCATACAATTATCCAATCAGATGGCTTTGTTGACTTCAGTGCTGAGTGAAAGGCTATTTATAACCAGCAGATTTGGTTAACATCCCTCTCGGAACTGAGGAGGATTAAAAAAAATACAAATTGCAGGCCTGGAAAAAAAATACAAAATATATACCCGCATCCCACAAATCCTCACACAGATGCTTTAGGCTGGATTTGCTGATGTAATTAGTACTGTGACATCTCTGAACTTCGCGTTTAATAATGATCTCCTGTAATTAGCTGTGTCAATATGTACGTGACAAAATGAATCCATTTAGCTTTACAATACAGTAGTTAGATTATTATTATTATCAGAACACACGCCCCATGTCACTGGATTGTATCATTGTTCTGATCAGAAGCATTGCAATAAGTTAATTCTCTTACGCTATTGAAAGATGGCCAACGTACGAAATGTGTACAAAGTAGATGTAAACCATCTGCCTTTCATCTGTGTTTTATAATGACTGTTCGTGTATGTCACAGAAGAGTTTGATAAAGAAGACTGCATTTATTTTTACAATGTTTGCCCTTCGACTGTCTCATGGTTTATTATTCGTAATCGCTTTGAGAGAAGAGTATATTGAAGCATTAAGTCATTATACTCAGCTATAGATGCTACAATAACAGTTTTAGCACACCATGGTAAATGTTAGAGGACTTTTTTATGGCCGGTCAACTTCTATTAAATTTATTTATAAGGAGAGAAACTTGACTAATTTTCTGCCCAATACAAGTTAAATCCATTTCTGCAAAAACATCATCTCATACAATTTTCTAGCGATGACCGACACGCTGAGTTAAGATAAATGTATTGAAATAAATAAATAATATATACATAAAATATAAGATAAAATACAATAAGGTAAAAGCGTTAAAAAGAGATCAAAACCAAGATCTCAATAGAAAATTTCAAAATGACATTAACCGTCCGTTTCTTCTACCTCCTATTGACCCGAAGTGAAGTTTCCTTTATTTGCATAAGAACAATTCACTTTTGCTTTCATAAAACATATTACCAATTAGAGCATGAAAATGGGGTTGAATAATTCAAATATCCTTTCTGCTAAGCTGAAACAGTAATTCATATTACATTCCCAAAGATGTCCTCAACTGCGCATTTCGTCATTACACCATCCACGTAAAAAGCATTCTGGTTGAAATTTATTCTTCACAAAACCTCTCCCTATCAATAGATAAACAGTTGGATGTTTTCTGAGTGAAATGTTTCATTAATTACTAAGTGTAGGATGACTAAGTGCCCTTCATTTAGGATAACAAATAATTAGCAAACTAATTAACTCTTGGGTCCGGAGGGCAGGCTCTCGATGTATGTCTAATGACTCTTATATGTTCGGCAATGCAATGTTGAAAAATCCATCTGGCGAATAAGCAAAATGTTCTTTAGCACGGAACGTGATTTAAAAAAGAAAGATTTCGAAGTAGTTGAATAAATATTAGTACAGATTACCTAGCCTGTTTGGAAAAGTCTTCGCAATGTTCTTCCTTTTGTGCTTTCTGAATACGTAAGTTAGGTTTTAAGAAGTAGACCATCAGATCCTGTCCATTACTCTGACTGGCCTTCAAAGGAAGAATAAAATAATTAATTTATTCTTAAATTGATAATCAAGAGAATTATTCTAGCGCATCGTGTTTAACCTAATTATATTTACATTTAATACTCACTTTACTCGTAATTTACTGACTCCAAAATTGCACGCATTTGTTATAAAGAAGCCAAACAGCCAAATGATTGAAATGTTGTCAAGAGGATTTATTTTGGCCATGGTGTGGAAGCGTTGGACACGTCTGTTGACTTGTATGTACAGCGTCAGATAAGAAAATTAGATTTATAAAATAAATAAAGTACTCCAATCATAAATGGCTGTTATCAAGCGCCTGTATCTTATTTTATTAATATTTTTTTAAATAGTAGCAGCATCTACCGAAATTTTTGCGTATCTACCGAAATTTAGAAATAAACAATTTCTATTAATATGGGCACGTGATAGGCGACTTGTTTTGTTACAGTGCGATGAGTCCATTAACTTTCAAAGCTCCTTCCGCGGAATATAGTTCTGTGGAAGTAGCTTCCAAAGTTTATTTTAAAATGAAATTGTTACAAGAAATTGAAATAATTTCATTTTAAAATAACGTTACATTTATATTTTATTACGTCTGTGATACTGTTACACCTACGGTTTATTTTAAAATATAATTGTTAAAAGGAAAGATTCTGATTGGATAATCGATATGACACGCCCCTTCTTCCTCAAACAGAAAAGATGGCAAGGCAAGTAGCAATCTTCCATTAAAAGGAGTAAGCTTGTTCAGATTTTTTCACTTTTCTAGCGATCAAAAAAAAATGTTATTTTTAATTAACATTTTTACATTTTAAATACACAGAATGGAAATGTAAAAATTTTTTTAAAAGGAAGATAAACCTACTTTTTATGCAGCTTAAAATGTATTGCATTTTAATCTTTGAAACAGCTTCTAAAATAACACTGCTTTGAGTTAACTTTTCCAATCAGCCGTTAGGGGCGCTGTGATCTCTCCAGTGAATATGACAACGCTCCCTGACGGTAGACTACAAAAGTTAACCAATAGAAGTATTATTTTAGATGCTATTTGAAATACTGCAACCACCTGAGTTTGAAACTGCCCTTTTTATTAATTATATTACACTATTGTTTTAATTTTCAAAATATAGAATTTATGACGGCTGTTTTCTATCATGTGATAAGAAATTATTCTTAAAAATTTAAGTAACTTTTTTTTTTTCTTTCAGAAGGGATACTAGAAGAGCAGTACAGATGCCCCATCAAATACTATCAACCAGAAGTTTTTATGAAGGCCCGATCAGACATCTTCTAATACATAGAAAAAGCGTTGCTTATTGTAATCATCACTCATGTGCATCCTCATTTGATCTTGAATTACAACTCTGAACAGGATTCCCAAATGATCCCGAATTGATCACAATAAGCAGCTGCCACTGTATCGTATCAATCAAACAGCAAACCGACCGAAGAACACACGTAGTTATAGACATAACATACGTTTCATAGCCTTCCACGTTTCACCACCTTAAAGTAATACAATACCAAAGCAACTCGTTGTTAAGGCAAAGTCTGTTTAAAAGTAGTACAGCACTATGGTAACTCGAGGTCAGAGTAAAGGATAGGTGTACAAGCACTAGAGCAACTCGTGGTTATGGAAAAGTTTGTTCTGTTGTGAACATCACCACCATTGCATTAATAGAGAAATTTAAATAATAGCAGCCACAAAAATACAAGAGAAGAGAAAGTCTTCCTTTTCATCGGGCATTTATCTTTTTGGATAACGGTCTTTCTATATCTAAGGTTAATTTGCAGACGTCTTCAACTTCTATAGAAGATAATTCAGGTAGCATCTTATGAGCTTCTTCATTCTGCAACCTATTCAATCAAAAAGCGTATTAGAGAAAGTTTTCATTATGTCTGTTAGAGAAAGAGGTGGTACGAAGGAGGGTAAATTCATGAAGACTATTTGATCTGTCGTGACTGTTAACGTCTCCATCATAATAATTCATAGGTTCAAGGAACTCTAGGGAGCTGTTGCTCTTAATGAAAATCGATTGTACAAATGCTAACTGAATGAATAACCGAATAAAGTTCTGCCCAGTATTCTCAATCACTAAAATGTTTAGGTTACGTTTCGAGTTTTCTGTGTAAACGTTTACGTGTTCTGCTTAACACGTGCAAGGTATTGCTGAAGGTAAAAAACAAAAAAAATAATTGTATATTTATTAAACAAAGAAATTGCTGAACAAATATTCTTTTTTTAAACAAAGAAAAAGTACTTCCTACTTACCATGTGGACCACTGCAAAGCAATTCGATGGAACCTATAGATAACAAAAGGATGGGTAAACTAACACCACCTGTGACATTGGTACCGTTATACAGAACTAATATTTGGCTATATTATATTCACTAGTTCTACTCGCGTGGTAAAGGAAGTTAAGATTTCAAGGATAAAGACTGTATATATGTACACTATACACTTCACAGCAGCAATTCCAAGGGTTTTTACAATGGCCTTGGGGATCGGAAACCACATCGACAATTTGGATTCATCCCCCAGAGTCAAGTACAGAATAATTTTCAGAAATTATTTATAATACAGACATACTTTTGACATTATTTATAATATATTCGTACAGACATTAGTACACTACCCATATTAATGTGCAGTTTGCCTGTTTGAGGTTAGGCCATTAAGGATCTGTCTCCAGTATTTGATCCTTTGCAAATTTGGAGGTCGCCGTCAATTGCTTGGACTATGTTGAGCATTTGCCTGGGGAGAAAGCGATCACAAAGGGCTAGTCTGTTAGGGTGGGCTATAAGTCCCGGGGGTGACCTCAGTCTGGGTTGAGGGATTCGCCAGCCGCACAATTCTCAGATGTTTGTCTCCAAGATTATTCCGGTAGTCATTATGACAGCTAGGACGAGGCGTATTTCCATTACAAGATTTGGGTGTCGGGCAAAGTTTAGTGAGGTCGCCATCGCAGGTATTCATTGCTGGGGTGGAAAACTATGTTCATGCTTAATCCAACAAAAGAGCCAGTATTCCGCGGAGTACACGCGCTTGATGTTGGAGGGGGCTGCAGACGCCCAAATTTCTAAGGAATATGATAACACGAAGTATACCGAAGTGTACACGTACAGAAGAGTCACATCCAGATCCCTAACGTGGAGGGGTAGTTGTTTAGTGGTCCAGCGCATTTGACAGAACTTCCTTATAGCCTTGTCAATGTGGAGATTGAAGGTCAGGTTGTAACCAGGGTTAATCAGTAGTTCAAATTGATAGAGATAGGCTCCCAAGTCGTGTAACTTTTCATTGACGTTTGAGATATGTACGCCGGGATCAATCTGAGTATGTAGCTTAATATCATCAGCATAGCAGATTATGTCTTCCCTCTGTTGCACAAATGGACTGCAGTAAATAATACTACGGAGAGGATTCCGCCTTGAGGAACTTCCGCAGTGATCCTTCTCGAGTTTGTCTTGATCCGTTGTAAGAAGAATGGTCTGTTTCAGGAATTTTCCGGTTTTTCAATTGACAAACCAGAAAGATAACAAAATGACCAAGAGATGTGCATTGACAAAACCAAAAACAATAAGCATGTGTGGTGTTTCTTCAAGAACCAAAAAAGTCAAATGCAGGGAGATGAGGAATTTATCTCCGTAACCCAACATGTTATTCCTTCCCATATGAAATAATAATAATAAATAAAAAATTGTCATATTACGTTTACTCAAGAACAACCTCATCCGGTGAACAATAATGGTATAAAAGGCAAAATTTCAAAAATGGGGAAAAGTGGAAGTGATGGTAACTTTTGAAAGCCTTTAGAAAAACAACGTAATCAATCTCCCTCCAATATTTTTAATAACTTCTCAAGTGACTCCCATTGGCTGCAAAGAACGCATGCGTAGTCTATCTGCCATCAACAGAAGACTTACAAGAGGGAGAAAAATATGTGATGTTACTCTAGCCACTTCTTCCAATCCTATAGATCAGTGTTTCTCACCCTTTTTTTTAATTATTGCCCCCCCATGAAATTTTAAACAAGAAAATACTTTATACTTGCTCTTTTTATTCAGTGGGATCCCTGAGCCTGATGCTTCTTAGCTAAAAGTTCAGTGTTCGGTATGATGTTAGTAAGTTTAATTCTAATGTCTCCTCTTGATCTCCACTTGAACAGATATCAATTCTGTTTCTTTTCTTTGTTAATATTTTATTTACTGAACTAAAACCACTTTCAACCTTATAAGACGTTGGAAAACAAAGAAGTACTTTGGCCATTTCAGACCACATTGTTGGATAAAGAAGTTTAGTTGTTTTTGATCCCCACAACTCAGCCATTCCACCTTTTTATTTGCATTCTTCGTTACATTTTAATTCAATGAGTTCTTGAATTTCTTCACTAGCAGACCCGGCATCGCATCCAATTAGATCTAACACCCATGGCTTCACTTCAAAAGAAAATAAATCTGAAAATCTATTTTTCATTTTACCTTTTAAAGAACACAAATGATCTGAATAATTTTTAAGATCATTCTCGGTGAGAGATTCATTGATTTCAGCTAACTCCTGCATACCATTAAATTGTTTACTCAATAAATTTCTTTCAAATATTTTCAGGTTTTCAGCGAAGGCTTTCAATACGCGTTTGCAGTCTATCACCATAATTAATTTCCCTTGAAGTTGAAGTGATACTTCATTAAGTTTTTGAAAAATCCAAGCCATAGAGTATATGTTGTTTTTGTGTTTGCAGATCTCCTTTGCTAAATCTGTGTCTCCTTCGCTTTCTGAAAAACTAATTATCGTATCAAAAAGGCTTATAAATCTTGTGAGACAGATTCCTTTAGAAAGCCACCTGACTTCTGTATGTGAAAGAAGCTTCACATACTGTTCTTCATTATCAACACAATATTCTGGAAAGGCGATCATATTTACCACGTGACTTTATTAATGGTTTTAATAACTTTACTGAGAGATTGGTAAAGACCTGGACTAATCTTTTCAACCAGATAATGTCGGTGCACAATGCAGTGTATTGCAAGAACTTCGGGACATATCCTTTAGGTAGGCTATAAAACCTTTATGTGTTCCAACCATGGAGGTAGCACCATCAGTGGAACAGGATACCAAATTTTCCAATGGTACTTGTTTTTCATCAAACCATGTTTTTACAGCAGCAAAAATGAATGCTCCACTACAATCAGTTTCTAAAGATTTTGCAAACACCATCTCTTCTTTCAATTTACAATCATCATCGAAATGACGAACTATGCCATTAGATGGACCTTATTGTCAGTACCTGTGGATTCATCAATTTGAATAGAAAATTTTCTCGGTTTAAGTTTGTCAATTAGCTGCTCTTCAATGTTAACTGACATCTCATTGATTCATCTCCGAATTGAATCGTTGCTCAATGGCAGTGCTCTTAAAATACTGGAAGGATTTTGATGGATCACTGTTGAAATTACAGTCTCTAATGCGGGTCGTACAACAGTCTCAGCAACTGCATGAGCACTACCAGTTTTTGCAATGATTTCTGCAATTTTATAAGACTCAAATTTTATGACTCAAGTTTGAACTATAATAAACCAACTCAATTTTCGCCCCCGTTGAGAATCCCTGCTATAGATTAATTTTGATTGTTTTTAATAAATTTTATAAATTTTAAAAAATAAATAATAAGATGTCTAAACTGTTAAAAGTATATTCCTTTTGCACTTTACTAACCTTATAATTATCACACAAGTTACTTCATACATTCACTCGCCAAAAAATTGGAAAGCTTCTACAGTTGGCATCTGCAGATGAAATGTATTTGAAAGTTTTAATTCTTCAACCCACTAGAACAGTAAAGTTGGTAGACCCTTAACCTAATTATAAAGTAGGATTCTTCGACAAATTTGATTAAAATGGGTAGGCTACCGCAAACTTCGAGACAACATCCAGACTGTGCATTCCCAATTTGTTTCTTGTCATGAAGTTTCTCCATCTAATTTTAAATTTTCCAAAGGAACCATTTCAATAGTGGCCGATGTCTTTTATTACGTGGTAAATATAATGCGGGCAATTGAGGGAGATTTAAACCACATGCTGGAATATCGATTGTCGTATATCTTTACTATTGAAGACCCCACCGAGACAAACAAGTTATTTACTTTCTTGCGTGGTGAATATGGAGCACATCTAACAGAGATCTGGGACTAAGGTTTGTTTGGGGCATCTTGGAAAGACGTCAGGTAAAAGCTCATGGTTTTAATCACATGCTGTGGACATCAATAAATCCTATTGTGAGCGTGTGCTTGGGATAATTGATAAACTGCTGGTTTCATATAAGTTATCTGAGAAGATAAGATTGCTTTTTTATATATATATATGTATATGCGGCTTAAAAAGTACTGTACGGCTGTTTCATTTTTAAAAATAAAATGGTTGGATCCGAGATGGTGAGAAGTCACTAGAAATAACAGGTGGAGGACAGAATTATAGATATATTTGGGTAGAAGGACCGTGCGACGTGTATGAAAAGCAGGAGGGTGTCATACATACCTGATCCACGTGCAAATTAAAATTTATGATCCAATATTGCGAGCGAATATGTTGAAGGCAACAGGAATGTTGCCCAGAATGATAGTATAATAGACGAAGAACGGTGGAAAAACTGTATCAAAATTTTAATATACCTTCTGTACACTGTTCTACCATTAATATCTAACCATCTTCATGTGGACAAATAACATTTATTTACATGAAAACTAATAAATTGCGCTAAAACCTTAAACTTTTATGGCAACCTCCAGTCTCGAGGGAACACTCTTCATCAGTTTTTGTAAATGGCTTCCGATATTTTTAGCCTTTGGGCCTTCAGTGCAGCGATCAGCTGAGCTCTGTTCTTTTTGGCAGTCTCTCCCTACACGCACTCGACGACCCAATTAATTCTACGGGTTCTCCACAGGATTGCGATCAGGACTATGAGCTGCTCAGTTTAGCTTTTCGACACTCGTGTCCTCAAACCAGTCCTCCTCTAGAGGAGGACTGGTTTGAGGACACGAGTGTCGAAATCAATCCTTGATGATAAAAGTATGGGCCCTCCCCGAAATGCGGTCACAACATAGGTAATACATTATTATCACCAGGACATCTAGACAGACTTCAGTATTCATGGCTTTGTAAAAAACAACCAATGGTCTCAGGCCAAACCATGAAAAACAGCCCCAGATCACCACGCTGCTTCTGCCAAACTTTATTGTAGGATTCTGGTAGGTAACCTTCTCCGGGCATGACCGTCAGACTTATGAACCATGTACTGTGACTCACTCCAAAGTACAGCTTTCCATTGATCTACGGTTCAAGAACGGCAGGCCCTATACCAAGCTGTATGGCGTCTAACATTAGACAAGGTCATCAGTGGCTTGTGGACGGCTGCACAATCGTAGGAACCCATATCGTGCAGCATCCTGTATTGATGCTGACATGCGTCCCAACGTTTCACTGAAGGCCTGTGAGTTCTGCGACAACGTCGACTTGCGTTCTGAGCGGACGATTCTATACAGGGCTCTCCCGTCACGTTCCACCATCTTTTAAGGTTTTCCTGGTTGTTTCGTGACAGTTTCAGCATCGGTCCGCTTCCATTCATGGGCCATATCATCAACCGTCGATTTGTGGACGTACAGACTGATTGCTTATGTGGCATCCTCCAGCCAAAAGCTCACAGACTTATGACTCAAAAAGACCCTGTCATTCAACTGTTTCACAGTTGTGTACCACTTAAGCCTCATTTGGGAAAAACAGTTAAAGGTTAAAAAAAACATTACCAAAATCTGAATTTCAAAAACCTAATCATGGACCTCGAAACCCCAATGGGGATAAAATAAATTTCATTGGTCAAGGTAACAAACTAGTGACTCCTAAACTAATAATTAAAACAAAATACTGCTCATTGTTCCCTAAATAATTAATTAATAAGGCATTCTTATTTGTAATTAAACATTTTAGTTGTGTCATTGCCTTCAACAGTGGAAGAGCTAACAAACTGCGCTGTCGAAAATTACGTTCCTTATTCAGGCGCCATCCTACGCCTATTTCAGAGTCAACATTGGAGGGACGTAATTCACGTCACGTCTAATTGTGACTTAAACTGCGAGAAGTGGCTCTTTAACCTAATGTTACTCCGGCTAATAACTTGGCAGTGATACTGTACCAGACTTCTTGATCCTTTAAAGTGGAGGCTATAGAGCTGGATAAACATCGCTCTTTGTTATCCAAGTCAACAGTATTCGAGGGAAGAAAGGCAGCAGAAGGAACGCGTGGATCGTTGTTAGTTTATCGATCTACTCTTCTCGTAAAGCTTATTTTCTGTGGACTTTGTTCAGATTTCCGTACAGAAGACTCCTCTGAGTTTCCGATTTCAAGTATAGTTCGTGTTCTTCTGGGAAATGTCATTCCATCTTTTTTTTTTCTACTGTAGACAGATTAAACTCTTAAAATAGGCAGCAAATTAGTTCCACTTTGCGCTTTTTTTGAATGCTAGAGCTGTTTCAGTTGTCTTTGAATCCCAAAGAGGATTTTTATATAACCAAAAAGGTTTTCAACTGCTTTGATAGTATACATAGTCCCTATAGTGA
This sequence comes from Mastigoproctus giganteus, assembly GCF_048544385.1. NCBI lineage: Eukaryota > Metazoa > Arthropoda > Arachnida > Uropygi > Thelyphonidae > Mastigoproctus > Mastigoproctus giganteus. The sequence goes on along the minus strand of NC_143582.1, from coordinate 191,728,310 downwards.
AATTATACACTCAATGATCACTGAATTATGACCACCCATTCGTAATGGACTATGGTGGATAGCTCTCAGTAAAAAGGTCGTGCAAGTCAAAGTGATGAAGTAGTAGTTAGGATGTAGTAAAGATATCAAGGAGTTTCAAAAGGGCATCATGTGGGGCTTCATGTTCTCCAGACATCTGCCAGAACCAAAGAGGATCCACCACTCTTCAACACAGCTTTCCAATTCCAATGAATTATAATTTGGCATTACAACAGGAAATTCGATACTATGCAACAACCTACGTATCATTTCCTATGGCCTCCCTGAAATCTTAGTTGACAGTATTCGATGAAGACTGACTGGATGTAAGTACCACTCTTCTGAGCGCCTTGTTTAGAGTTATAGTAGTAGCCTGGAATTGAGACTACGACTATTGTTGATGTCTTCAAGGCTCTATTTTCTCTAGCGTTGATTTCATGGGTTGTATTTGTCACAATTTCATGATCATGGCCATCGAGGGTGTACCATCACGTTCAGGAGTTCAAATGAGAATGATTCCAACATTAGTGGCAAATGGTTTCCTTTTTTTCCCCTCTCAGTATTCTATTGCCTTAAATCCTGCCACGACTTTAGTTCCAATGCATTTCAACATGTCTTGTTTTAATATTTTTAAAATCTTTGTCCGTTTTCTTGGATAATTTAAATCACTTGATTCTTAACACGTAACCATCTGTTATGAGAATACAATTTCTGTCTTCTCCCTCTTTAAATTCTCTTTATTATTAATAAACCTCTCCTTTTTAACAATTTATGCATTATTTTTATACATCCCACTAGGCGAGTTTGCATATACACAAAATGCGCCTGTTGTGTTCAACATGTCCGTCTGTTCGTCCGCATGTAACAACGACTTCCAGTGGACGGATTTATTTTAATTAATCTTCATAAACTAACTTATACATTTAAAAGTATAACTATTAAAATTAAAGCATACATTTTAGTTCCAAATTAAAAAAAAAAACATCACGAATAATAGTTTTTTTTTTTTGTGAAAATTGTCATAAAATTAGTTTTGTTAATCTAGGACAAGACCAAATTGGCTAATCCATTCAGACTATTTACCGTACGTTTATTTTCCAAGTTGGTAAACAGTTTTCGCCAGTGTTTCAACAGCAAATCTGGTTTATTACTACAGGCTTACTATTATTGAGACTTCGCTCACTAGGATTAAACCTATCACACAATCTTCTCCTTAAATAGCCAGCCAAATGCATATTCAGATGCTGAATATAGGGATTTATTTAATAGCTAGTTGAACTATAAACCAGGACATTTGGAGAAGCAGAGAAGAAAGGCAGTGGATACGTCAACCATGTTGATGTGAAGGACACTCCGGACTCGACCATCAAAGTTGACTTTAAGTATATTAGCTACCACAATTAAGATAACATCTAATGTTCAAGGTATTTATTTCAAGAGTTAATGTATAGTTAATCATACTCAAAAGTACAATGCTGTTGGGGATTATATTTCAAGATTTATGGAAGGGAAGTCGAAACCGAATAGTTATTATCAAACAAAAGCGCATCGTAGGCTTTTAAGGAAGTGTGGCGAACTATGTTGTAGAAAGATCACTTTCCACTTTTGTTAATGAATCCAAAGCAGATTTTATATTCCACAGACTATGTAGAAATTATCCGCAGCTTCTATGCACAGAAATTTTATTCAATGTTGCCACTGACAACAACAACAAAAAAATCAAATCAGTGTGTACCCACCCTGTACGCATGAAAGATGCATTATTTCATGTGATAACATCCTTGACTTAGACGAGGTTAAAAGGTTTTAGGCATGAAAAGAATTTCCAATTGGTAACGAAAATGCGAGACGGAAATGACGTCACTCTCTAAATAATGCTAATGAAAATCAAAGTCGTTTAAATTTAAGCTTCAGACAGCGGGAACCGAAGTTATGAACGATGTAACGCTTTATGCTCGTGCCCGCTACTTACTCTACAGAATCAACCTTAGTGACTTAGCATCATTTAGGAAGTGACGTCATTTCCGTCTCGCATTTTCGTTACCAGTCGGTTTTACTTCAGACCGAATAGGCATTACATCAATAAATAAATAAAAATAAATAAATTTTCCATTTATACTCCAGGAAGACCACACGGTCAGAGGAGTTCACAAGACAGAGAGCAAATACTGAAAATGTAAAACTGTGCCTTGTTAATAATCTGATTTATCTTTTTTTCTCATGTGTATCTCTTTTGTAAATATGTTTTGTTAACCCCTGGCACCACCATGCCGTGACGGGACTAATTGTATGTCTATCATTGCTGCAATTAAAGATTCTATTCTATTCTATTAAATACAAGAAACAGCACCGTATTTAGCAGCCACGGGCTTGAGCCCGGTCCCTAAAGGCGCGTGTACCTATGCACTCTAGTGGCTGACCACTTCGCTATGGCTAATTGCATTAACCGAAATTTTATTGTACCTGCAGGTGAAAGGGAAGAAACAGAATCTCGTCGTCTAACCTAATGTGTAGGTGATAAACATATTTCTGACATATTATCAGCCTTTATTATGCAAATTACATCGAATTTTTAAATTTTCTTCGTATATACTTCTTTCCTTATATTTATACAATTTTTTGTGTGAAAACATCTTTTGTGGTTCCTACTAAATTTTTCGGACTGAAGTAAACCGATTGGTAACGAAAATGTGAGACGGAAATTGCGCCACTTCCAGATGACGCTAACTCTGTCACTAACGTTGATTCTGTAAAGTAGTGGGCATGAGCATAAAACGTTACATCGTTTATAACTTCGGTTCTAGCTGTTCGATTTTGAAAATTTAAACGGTTTTGATTTTCTTTCGTCGTCTGCTATCCAATTGTGAAACTTTTTTTCCTAGATTTTCTTTTAGTAAAATTAAAATGTAAATATTCATTTAGAAATTTTAAGTGGAACACTCTTATTAAAAAAAAATCACAGAACCTTAGGGAAATTTACGAAGAAGGAAACAGTCGAAATATCTTTTTTATATATCTGTTATTTCATTTGCCTACGACGGAAGGAGTATGAATAACCAATCACTGGATCGTCTAATAAATTGGTAAGGCAGTGTATCTTACCACAGAATACACGCAATTTATATACACGATACGTTTAGATCTCACGTATCTTAAATAAAGAAATCAAAATAGATAAAATTACTTTTATACATCGAAATAAAATGATTATGTCTGTTAATTAGAAATAAAGACCAAAGTTTAAATTTTAATCTTTCTTTGATGCGCACACGTGAACAAATCGATGTTGTATTGCCACAATATGAATATTTAAAGGACGAAAAGAAAAATTTTGCGAGTTAATTAGCTTTAGAGAGATCTCGCAACGACATTAGAAACAGCTGCAGGTGAATATTATTAGTGTCACATCTTTTGTCCTTCCCCATACGTTACAGACTTCAACTATGGACTGCATGCACATCGCTCTTCTTCGAATGACGTCGAATCGGTGAAGTGGACAGATTTAATTAATCGTATAGGTCACTTCAGTGCCATCGATATTTTCCAATATTAAGTCATCGTCTCGTGTTCATAAGACAACAGCACGTTTTGTTCCTTAATGAGTTAAGGAATGAACATCAGAGTCAAATGAGGATTCTATGGCAACATAAGGGGGCATTTATGTTGATTAGATTAGTGGTCTAAATTGAGTGGGATCTAAAGGTCAGGTGTGTCTGTTAGGACGATGAGATATCCAGAAAAAATATCAATAGCATGACCACACAAAGGTTTTTAATGACTGGAAAGCAAGCGGTTCTTCCACATCTCAAAAGGCGTAATGGCAGGAAATCTTTTAAAGAGCCAAGCCGTCGTACTCTTAGGAGGACATCCAGTGTGCAGCGAATAACATCTGAATTCAACCATGTCCAGAACTGCCCTACTTCAACCTGGATTCTGTTTTTCAGAGAAAAAAACAGAAAAATCCGCTTACAGTGGGACAATGGAAGAAAGTCGTGTGGTCAGACGAGTCACGATACACTGATGGTAGAAAGAGTGTGGCAAGAACTTCACAAAGTGATGGGCCCTGCTTGTCTTGTTAAGACAACCCAAAGAGGTGGTATTGTTGTATGGAGAATGTTTTGTTGGCACGGATGAGGTTCATTGATACCGATAGGTCGAATGTCATCCAGGGAGTACCTGAATTTTGTATCAGATCTACTGCACCCCCTGCAATGTTACACTTTTATCCCGAAGGTGATGGCCACTTTATAGATGACTATGCAAAGCGCATCGCACCAGAATGGTTCAGAGAACATTATATCGATTTCCACCATGTTCCCTGGCCTCCACATTCACCTGATTTCAGTCCCATTGAGAATGGGTGTGGGATATGCTGGAAAGAGCTGTTCGGAAGTCCTCTTCCTTCAACTTGTAGGATTAGAGTTTAAAGAAATGGTGAAATTATTTGAAAGAAATGAAGTCTGTAATTCTAAGAATACTCTTTTGTTCAATATATTTTTCTCTCTTTTTTTTTTTTTTCATCCTAACTAGTGTACGCTTTCTTCACCACGCGAGGTGTCTTCAAAGACGAATCAACTCCCACACAACCGCATAATAAATCAAACGAAAGGTTAAACAACACATCCTTACGTCATCAAACATCCGTTGATAATAATTACTTAAGATTTCCAAGAGTATTTATTAATAACTATTATTCTTTCCACGCGTTGGTTAGTCATTAATAACATTTTGAACAAATATAAACAATAAAAAAACAACTTTAATTATCGCTGTTAATTTTTTTATAGAAAATTTTAAAATTGCACTATCCACCCTTCATTCTGTAGATGAATTAGGATCCACCGCTACTTTCATCGTTCACCAGGTGGCTAGACTATTTCATGGTATCCTAAATCTTGGTCCTCTTTGTGATTATGACCAGAAACATGAAAGAACTTCATACAACGAACATTTTATGGCAGGGGGATGGTAGAGAGACGCCTAACGTACTGTATATTGAGATAAACAGCACCACTTGAGGCTACTTTGTGTCACTAAATACCTGAGGAAACAGGAAGGAGAACATATTTTGGTGTTGGAGTTTGGAAAGTTTATTGCAAGAGCAAAAAAGTGCGTGTTCCTCCGAGTTGGATGTATCTACTGAAATGTGGTGTCATCTGGAAGGAGTGAACTAATAAATATACAGAAGAGGTCAACAGACTGTGGTGCTGGCCATTTTAAAACCTTAAAGTTGCATGCCATGGAGGACTTGAATCTATGTACAGTTATTCGAAATCAAATTTAGAAATATTCTAAATTTGATAAATGTTTTTTAATTTTAATGAATTATAATATTAATTATAAGTTTTATTTCTATTATTATTATTTCATTAAATAGCTACGTTGAAGTAAATATTCGATATTTTCAAAAAGATCTCAATAAACTACTCGGTGGAGTTTAAAAATGGTAGTTATGCCATTGGATAAAACAAATTCTTTTTATACTTCGGAAGGCCATTGGCGTCAGAGGGGTTTACAAGAAAATTACTGTATTTAGCAGCCATGTGAAATAAGGTCAACTCAAACTTGTGTACTACTGTACCTTCGTGTTGACTGCTTTTTGGATAGCAGTAATTCCATAATAAAATAACACCTGAGTAACACTAAACTTAAGTTGGAGAACGAAAAAGACCTGTCGGTAATTGTGCAGTTTGACACGAAGTTTTCTGAGCAGTGTAGACAGGCGGCCAGAACAGCTCACCGAGTTTTAGTCAATGATATAAGTCTCTTCTATTTTCAGGATGACTTGATTTGCATCAACAGATACAAGTTGGAGAACGTCGAGGTGCATATCATTTTTGAGGGTTCAATATAATTCTAAAGAACACCTTTAGAACCCATAAGGGGAAACCTATATTTAAACAGCTTTCCATTATGCAGTTAGTGATCACTGAATTATGACCACTCACATCTGTGGCATAGCTTGCAGTATAAAGCGCTGAACAGTGGTAATTTGCATCTGGTTGTGCAAGTCTAAGGGATGAAAGTAGCAGTTATGGGACGAAATAAAGATATCACGGAGTTTCAAAGGGGCATGATTGTGGGAGTTCGTGCGTCGGATGCCTCCACTGTACTCGTCTTCTCCCTTGCCCATTGTACTTAAGGTGTACAAGAATGGTGTCAAACAGGCCAAAGCTACTCCTGCCGACAACTGTAAAGGATTACAAGGTGGATGTTCGTGGTGAGCGAAGGGTGCAGCGCATTTTAGGGACTTAACGGCAGGTCACTGTGCGACAGTTGACATCAGAACAATATGGGGAATGCGAGAACTATATCCTAAACGACGATGCGCCGCACACTCAAACGAATGGGTTCTACAGCAGACGACCCAAGAGAGACTACTCCTCACTGCTGGTCTTCGTAGATGGCGAATGCTATGGTGTGAACAACACGCTGGTCGGATGAGTCCAAATACCTGGTGCAACACACCGACAGACGCCTTCGTCTGTGGTGCAAGCAACACGAGTTCATGGATCCATTGTGCACAGTGCCCACCACCCAGGCAGGTGGCGGTAGTCGCTTAATATAGAATATGTTTGGCTGCCAAGAACTAGGACACCTGCGCGTATGGGCCAACGTTTCACTGGCGTGGTCTACCGGCAGCTCTTAGGAGACCATGTGCACCTTGCCAAGTTGCATTTTTTCAAGGACAGAAACGAGATCTCCCAAAAAGTCTGTGTCATTGGGACCGCACTGTGCACGAGTGGTTCGAGGCATAGTAATGATATCACCCATCTTGATTGGCCTCCAAAGTCGCCTGATCTCAATCCATTGAAGTGGGAAGTGAGTCGTATGGACACGCAACCGTCATCTATTTGGACAGTGTGGAGAGCGTTTGAGGCAGGATGGCTGCAGATCCGTACGGACGCTTTCAGACATTAGTGCAGTCAACGCGATTAGTGGCTGTAATCCGTGTGAAATGTGGCCCAACACGGTATTAGGTAGATGGTCATAAGTCAATGATCACTGAGTCTACAAAAACATGATCAGACATATATGCAAGCAAGTGCAATGAAGATTAAAAAAAAAGATTGTAACTAGTTTTCACGGAGGAGCTTTACGCATGCCAACACCATATCTTTAAGACAGTCCCGTTTATTTTCTAATCCACATTCATAATACATCTTTTGTCTTTCATCTTCGGCTGTTAATTAAATTACGCCGATTAATCTTTCTCCTTATCTTCTTTCTTTCAGCTCCTCCTTTGACCTCGTTATGCTTAAAGTATTAGAACATCGAAGTTCTTTAGGGTTAAGCATCAAGAACCATGCACAATAGAAGATAATCAGTTCAATTCAAACTAGATACACACACTCCTACTTAAGACTTGACCGTGACCCTTTCGAAGGTAATTAGAAAAAAAAAAAAGAAGGAAAGATAATTCATGCGAAAAGTCTTAAATGTTCCGTGTATCCCACATTAGTTTTCTTATCTTTAAAATATTTTCTCTTTAAAGATTTAGAGCCTTTTGTATTCTCATTCTGCTTATGGTTGGGGGGATGGGTGGAAAATCTTGTCTTTTCAATGTGCTGTCACCACTCGAATTATTTTAATACCTGTAGGCGGTAATCATAAACGCGATTTATAAAACGTTACCCAAATACTGTAATTAAAATCTTCCGGTTTTACTTTCAATAATGAATCCTTTCATCAAGAACTTGAGTTACCATTTCTTTAGGCCACAGTCATTAGCAAAAGAAATTCAAAGAAATGTCTGAATGACCTAATTTAAAGCTGTTTTTGTTTTTAAAAATAAACAGCCGTGTACATTCTTATAATTAAGAAACGTTATGCTTTTTAAAATCAATTAAGATGCTCTAGTAAACAAGTTTAGACACTGAGAAGGATTTATCATTCCTTTTGATATACAAAGTTGAGCAATTGTTTTTTTTAAATATATTTAGGGTGTTTCAAAGCGGTTTCTCGTGTGCGTACATCTCCACAACTAATTAAACCAATTAGCTTTTAAGTTATAATTACGCACTTGGCAACCAATGTTGTGTGTAATATCTATGTATTCTGTAAATTGAATTACGTAGGTCCACGTAATTAAATATATAACCTTCCAAAAGCATCAGGAAGCGTGGCATAGGCGTAAATTACTTCATCAGCCTACTGGCTTTTCTTTTCGATCCTGTCGCAATTTGCTCAAGGACGCTGAATATGTATCCCTAAATGGGCAAACATAGTTTCCCCCTTGTGTAACTTAGCAACAAACTGCTACATTACAATTCGAAGCAATTAGCTTCAAATCCCTGAGCGTGCAGAAACGTAAAAGGGAAAAAAATCAATGAATTTAGGTGAATATTGTTATCAAATAATGGTCCTTTGAAGATGCATCTATTGTCAATACAAGAGTAGGGAGTATTTAGAAAAATATGGGCGCATTGAGTTTTATAGATAAATTATTGTAATTTGAATAAATATAGGCTTTTCATTAAAGAATTGGAATGCTTTCAATGCGTTTAAAATGGTAATGAATTTCAGGATTGTAAACAGTAAACAGATTGTTTAGCTCTAAGAGAGTTTTAAAGATGCTGAAGAGCTCTAACTATCAAAGGAAATTTCTTTTTAAGTACAAGAAGAAATTCGAAATTGGTACAAGGGAAGAGGAAGTCAATTTCCGTTATCCACTCTAAAGATTTCTCTCAATTCTTTTTCTATGAAAGAAAATTGAAACTTTAAGGAAGTTGCCCTGTGGCTTTGAATACAGAGAAATTAATTTCTGAAAGCAGTAAGCTCTGTACAAAGTACATCAGAGAGTGCAGATCGATCGACCAGTCTCTGGTCGATTTTCTGTTTGCTGGATGAAAAATCGTTCTACCCTTGCCTGAGATCGACCAACTCGGCCATCTTGTGATAAAGGCCCTAAAAATTCCTTTCGTAATCGACGGTACTCGAACCCAGGATCTTTTCCACCCCGTGTGGGGAGGTACGGCGATTCTACCAACTGTATTATCCACGAGGGTGAACTGATATCGCATTTCAGGAATATGTTTGGAAATTCGGAATAAAGAAAACAAGATTGGTACACACAATAAATCTAATGATTGTAATGTAGCTACAGTATTTGTTATAATGGAATTCATGTGATGTTGTGGTGGATCCCAGGATTAATCGAATAAACTCTACGTAATTATATTCGGTATACAAAAATTCATTAAATGAAGCAGGCCATCCAAAAGGATTCTGAATGATCTCATTACAAACCAGTCATTTATCATCGTCTATTTGATGTTTTCTGGAATTTTTTATTATCGACAATTGAAATTATCCTTTCATTTATCAACTTTCTTAAGATTTTCTGTTGAGCAGAGAAGTCAAATGTATTAAGACGATGTACAAACACAATTCAGCTCGCTAGACCCGTTACCAGGAACCCCAGATGCGACTAAACAATTAGAAATCTTGTCACACCGTATAGAATTGCTCTCTTTCGGTAAAGCTGTTCTGTCAGAAACTTCTGCTCTCTTTACCACTAAAGATACAGCTACAACCCTCCTCTTCAATCTACTGACCACTACATGTGACTACTTCCCGTTTTCGTTCCAAGTGACACAAATTCTATTTCTTTGCAAAAATACAGGATAAGGTGAACTACAGGCGAGTAAAAGACAAATTCATGTAGAATACCACAGCTGATCTTCCTTTTTTATTATTTTAACATTTTTTGCTCTCTTCTGGAGTTGAAAAATGGTAAGTAAACACAGACGGTCTACTAGTCTACATGATTTTGTATCAAGTAATTCGATTTTTAAAAATTTCTCTCGCGCTCAAAAGATTACCCATTTTTACAATTAAATGTGCATCTAATTTAATCCCTTACTTTACACTAAGTTTTCGCATTAAATTCTTTTGCTGTTTTCTTAATTTTTACTTAGCATATTTGCAGTCAGAATTACTTTAACCAGTAAGTCTCACCTCGAAAAGTTTGAAAAATGTTTGTGTCCTCTTTTTCTTTCCATTCCTTACGTACAATCTGTGGTATTCTTAAAGATTATTTCTGCAAAACTTGAATATGTTGAATTAAAGTTCCTTGTTTATTAAATATTTCTTTTTCCCTTCTTTTGATTATTCTGTTCTAGGCATTTTAATTCTTTGCAGATTTCGCAACAACTTCCTTATTTGATATTATTTTGGAAAATACATCGCTAAAAACTATTAAAAATGGATATTTAATAATAATATGAATAGGATGGGACTAATAATTACTCATATTTATCCCAAGATCTAGTCTGGCAGATTGCCTGAAATATAAGGGCAGTGATTATGATGCTGTTGCCCTGGAGGACAAAGATCAACACTTGGACCTCTACAGATCCTACCGAAGAATTGAGTAAGAGTAGATAGAAGCTATCGAGATGAGCTAAAGGAGCGTCTGGCAATCATTTAAAAAGAAAAAGTTCCCTTGGCCAGAATTTAAGATAAAACGCAGATGTATAATGTAGAGATATTGAGTTAAAAATGTATGTGAGGTCTATAAACACTGCATCCAGAGCTTGATTAAAACTCCAGAAATGTAAGATTTTTTTTGGGGTGAGCGAGGTTAGACTGTACTTGGTTTCCTTGTAAAGGTTTGACACGAACAGATCTACAGCTTTGTCTTAAACAAGTAAGACTTCATGGTCTTGTAGCGATCCTAAAACCCTTGATAAAACAGGAAAAAAAAACAAAGGAAAGGTCGGCTTGGACTAAGAACCATCAACGTTTGACAAGTGAAGAGTGGGAAAAACGTACTGTGGACGAATGCATACAAATTTTAAATTTTTGGATGAAAGCTTATCATGTGAGATGGTGCCACATTGTTTAGTACCTACAGTCAAGCACGGTGGTGGTTCCATCATGATCTGGCGTTGTTCTGTTTTTATGGAGTGGATGACATCGTCAGAATTGAAAGAATTTTGAGAAAAGAAGGCTATAAAAACATAGGCTATAATGCAATATCCTCTGAACTTCGACAGTGGAAGAAATTTTATATTACAACAAGACAATGACCCAAAGAATAGCTCTAAGCTGTGCAGGGACTTTCTAGCAACTAAACAACAGGAGGAGATATTGCAAATTATGGTGCAGCCATCGCAATCGACATAAACAAAATAGACATTTTAAGGGATTATCTGGACCGTCGACGAGTCCGTGAGGTCTGCCCATTTTCACAAAATTTTTGGGAAACCCTGAAGATCTTTTGGAATAATATTAGTCAAAACACGATTATAAAATTAATCGCCAGAATGCCACGGCAGTGATAAAATCTCCTGGAAGATATAATCAATATAAATCCTTTCAATATTTTTTGTTGTAAACGTTCAGTGTTTAATAATAAAAAAAAAAACACTTAAAATACTTTGTAGTATGTTATTTTTTAAAAGTGCCATAGTTCTCTTCAAAGAGTGCTTGGATATCTGTAATCTTGATCTACCAATGTGGAAAGCAATCTTTTGTCGGATAAATTAAACATTAACATGCAGGGCAAGACATTTAAATCGCCGCTCCAACCCACTTACCACGACTTCTAACCTAAGAGGACCAACGTGTCTGAACTCAAAATAAAGTCTTAAATCATGTAGTTTTTATCAGTTTAAAATAACTCCATAACGACCAGAATGGATATCGCATACCTTGAGCATTTCTTTCCTTCATGTTTTTTTTATATTTTTTTCCGCTCCTATATTTGCCATCCATTATTTCTAATACATACCTATATATGTATTGCGTATGTTCTCTGGTTAATTCGCCTGTATTGCTGGACGAAAAAACCTTGTTACCTACATCTGAGACCGACTAACTCAGCCACGGAGTGAAAAGAGCCCATTAAAGTTCTTCTCGTCATCGACGGGATTCGAACCCGGGCCTTTTCCACCCGGTGTGGAGAGGACGGTGATGATACCACTGTGCTACACGCGCAGACCAAACAGGATACAAACCCCTGGTTTTCTTGCGTAGAGTTCACTTGAATTGAGCCTTCTTAACACAGTCCGGTTGAAAATGTTTTCACCTTTGGCCGCAGCAACCTAAAGAGACAGTTGATGGCAGAACATCGTTAGGTTCCGCCTTGCTGTTGAAGCCAGATAGCCGTCTGCTGTTCTGGTTGACGCACGCATCGGACGACCTTGGCCAGCTCTTCTTGTACAGGTTGCTGTTTGCTGAAACCGCTTCCATAATGCTGTGACACATTAAGCCAAATTGCCACCACCGCCTGCGATTGCCGGCTTCAAGTAGTGCAACAGCCCGCCATCTCAAAGTATCATCTAAACGACGATGAGCCACATCCTGAGATGTAGCTATCCCACTGAGCAAGCAAAAATATGGGAATGAAGTGATGTGGTGGCAATTCGTGTTTTTATAGGTATATCTTACCAAGTAAGAAATACTGTTCAAGGCTTAGACCTAAATAAATGCTGATGGTCCTGCTCAGGTTGCTGATAAATTGAATAGGTATTTTCATCTACATTCACACACGAAGAATTCTTTAGGGAAGTGGAACTCTAACAGAGAGCTAAACAATTTTGTGATAACTGAGAGGAATCTGGAAGAGAAATTGTAGAAGCTAAACATAAAAAAAGGTGCTAGCTCATGGGGTTTTGTCAATGATATACAGGAACTTTTCTAGCAGGGTTAAGGAGATGATTATGCCATTGTATAAAGCAATGGTCAGGCCACATCTTGAATACTACAGGTCTGGAAGGTCTCATTTTAGGAAGGATATGAATCTGCTGGAACTGGTGCAGCGAAGGTCAATGAGGTTGGTGAACGGAAAGAAAGGATGGTCTTACCAAGAAAAGCTTCAGTTCTGCAAATTGCAGCGTCTAGAGGCTAGGCACCTGCGAGGTTATATGAGTGAGCTGTTTAAGGTGGTGTTCTTCCTCTTGTTCAGACTACGCACATGAAGGGGACCATAAATTGAAATTAAGGAAATTGTTATCAAGGAATTAGGTCACTACGTCAAGATGAATAATAATAAAAAATACGTAAAAAATTTATAAAACAGTAAATTTTAAATACGTGTAAAAATATTTAAACATTTTAAATAACTAAAACAGCTGATACATTGACATTGTCGAATAAAATCTGACTGAATGTATAAGGTTCAGTCGGATGGCTAAAAGCAGTAAAATATAAAGACGTTCGTGTTTATACAGTGGACACTTGGATAAAATGTCTTATGGTTAAAAAGGTGTCGCATTACACAAACGTGGTGTGTGTGTGGGCAATTTCGTGTCCCACTAGTTGTTGGGTGACCAAGCGTCGACTAGTTCATTACCCTTGCTCCTAGTGTGTCTTGGGATCCAACAGAAACGTATGTCAAAATAACGTTAAAAAATAAAAGAATGTAACATCTGCTGGAACCGAGTCAGGAATGGATGAGGATTATATGTCATCCCTGAAAAAGTCTGTCGTATACTTAATGAGTTTGTATACACCATACACGTTTGGTAACTGTGGGTTTTAATGTGACCCAAGGCTAATTCAATAGCCTACAACTCTGCCTGAATATATGCTGCATTCGTTAGGTATCTTCCAGATATGAGAAGATGGCGGTAGACCCGACAGATAAATCTGACCTTGAGCCATCAGTGAAGATAGGCAAGAAGTCAGAGTATTCGGCTCGATGGGCAGCATAGAGTTGTAGGTAGACAGAACACGAAGTGGTAGTCTTTCCCCACTTGTTAATACAGAAATTGCACGGTGGTGTTCGAGCACCAGGGTGGAGTTGGTTGCCTTGTTGATAGGGCAACATTGTCTATGGTTACGTTAACTTCTCTGAGTAGCTCTTTTACACGAATACCAAAGGGATGGTTGGCAGGCTGACGGATGTTACAGAAATTTTCCCATCGTGGCTCAAAAACGGATGTCCGCGTGGGATGGTTCGGCAGGGATTTTAGTTTGAAAGCCTACTGTAGAGACAACTGTTTCCTTCGAAGCGATATTGACAGCTCATATGCTTCGACATGGACTTTTGACCGCAGATGTTCGAAATGCTTCAGTTGCAATATGAATCGCCTAAGGCGGATGGGGTCCAACCATCGGAGTATACTGAGTGTAGCAGATGCTATACCTGGGACCAGTAGTCTAATTTAGATCTCACAAGTGCACAATTGAGGCGCAATAAAGTGCATCAGTCAGCACTCCAAGGGTTACCTGAGATTGCACGTAGGATATTCAGGCCTCTCATGCACTTCACACGTAGTTGACGGATGTGCTGTAGAAAAGTCAACTTTCTATCAAATACGAGCCCAAAAAATCTAGTCTCAGGTACTAATGGTACTCAGGTAGAGAGAACCTGAAACCATTATTCATTGCCCATGAGCTCGGGTGGTCAATGGCACGTTGTAATTGTCTCTCCATTACCTTAATGTTGCAAGACAGAGAACATGTTAAAATCATCAACATAGAGGGCACAGTTTACAGGTGGAGGAAGTTGTTCCGTAAAGGAATTCACTTTGATGGCAAAAAGAGTAACACTTAAAACTGATCCTTCAGGTACTCCCTCCTCTTGGCTAAAAGGCCGAGAGGAGAGTAGATCCTACACGAACTTCGAAGGAACCATGAGATAAAACGTTTTTGATAAAAACTGGAAGATGACCTCAAAGGCCGATGTTATAAATGTCTTTTAAAATTCCAAATCTCCAAAATTTTTCCATATCGAAAAACACGGACATCAGGTTTTCTCGTTTTAATCTCGAATGGATGTTTAAAGCCTAATTAAATGGTCTGAAGTGGACCTATTCCTTCGGAAGCCGATTTACAGGCTGCTGCATGTTCCAATAGAAGCAGTGCAAGAATTTCTTTAACTAGAGCCACAGGTAGAGGTGAATGTACTTTTCTGTGTATCCCCCGAAGCTTGAAATTTTCCAAACTTACACTGTCCCGTTAACATTACCAAATATTCTTGCACCCCTTCTATTTAAGGGTATCCCAACCCTATAAAAACGGTTTCTCCTATTAAGAAGCACAGACGATGCTGAAAAAAAATTCTACCCACATGAGCCTTGCACAGTCTCTCCAGGGACGATTTGATTGACAAGGCTCTCAACGTGTATCGCGTTGTTCTATCACGTCTGGGCAGAATGACACTTTCAAATTCAATCCTAACTCGCGAATTTTTCTCATCGTTGCATTATGCTTGTTAAATAAATCATCAGATCTTCTACACTTCATATCATTAGAGCCAGCGTGTACAATATTACCTTTTGGGCCCGTAAAAGATGATAGCTGCTCTACAACGTCTACTTTTGCCCCTGGAAGAAATACCCTGGTCCTGTTCCACTATCTTTCTTGAGCAATACATTTCCCGTTTCCCTGCCATTGCTCTGACGTCTAGTTGGGCAGCTGAAAGCTCGATGCCTCACCCATTTTAATTCCTTTGAGGGCATGCACCCTGTTCTTCAAGCTCTCATAAACGCTCATCATAATGCTAAGTCTACACTTAATTCCCTTATACTCTTTGCGTCGAACGCACACAAATATGTCCCACCTTGACTGGATCATTTCCTGTTCCAGATTGTACCGCAAACGTCGCACAGCAACACGTTTTGTAAGGCTGTGATTCGTAGGAAAACCGCCCCTTTTAGTGTTACCCTGAGCCACAGCACTCCAACTACTTTGAGTCCTTTGCTTTGCTGCTGAGGCACGATTTCTGTTCAAATTAAATTTAATTTGAGAATACTACTAATTTGAGAATGCTATACAGTTGCGTTTGTAGAGTTTTGAATTAGTTATTGCCTTACTAGAAATTACTGACATTATGTCAGAACACGATACTCACCAAATATGGATTATTTGAGAAGTTTAAAAAAATCCCAGAACATTATTACTCGACATTCTAAAAGAGGGTATACTGGTCGATTGTGCGCTGACAGACCCCATCCGTCAACCTCCAAACAGGTAGTCTGTTCATATTCATTGTAAGCTCTTGTAGGAATTAGAGAAACATGACCACAGAGCGTGTACCTTCATGGATTATCGCAATATTGCTTGTAATCAGTTCTGCTTCGTAAACGGACGAATCCAATACACCTTACCACAGGTAAACCATAATCTCGACAATATATTTCTTATTTAATTTTCACCTAACTTCTCGGCCAGATAATTTGGCTGCCAATCTTAAAATAATTCAAGATTAATGGACATGACCTATTCGAATTGCTTATAACTGCATTTCTTTTCAGTTAATTTTCTTGGTATCAACAATACTTTTGATGACGCAGTGTATTTCGCTGATCTTCTAAGAAAAAAGCAACTGATTTTCAAAAATGAGTGGCAGTTTAATGCGAAAAAAATGGTGCCACTGAACAGAGGGTTCAGAGCTTCGATCTTAACCCCTATTGTAAATATTAGTGCATACAAGTAATCAGATACGATTTTAAAATTAAACTGTATGTGTATATTAACTTCCGAAAAGTATCCGGACACGTGTCTGTTTCGCAATGAGGTCCCTACCACTCAAATCAATGCGTGTGGTTATATGGTTATACAATGATTGAAATAACCATTCTCCCGGAAACTCCAGTTTTTTGCCATCAAAACCGATCGAAGAATACAAGCATATATTGACCACAGATATCTAATAGTTCAGTCCATGAACCATTCTGCCAGCCAGAGATAAAGAATGGGTAGTGCACTAACTGGCCAAAAATTAAAAACCTTTTCCAACCAGCATCAATTAAACATACGGTATTCAAATTTAAGTTACCACGTGGAACAGTGGAAAAAGATTGTGATCTGACCAATCTCGATTTACAGTTTTTTTGCACCATTAGCACGGTGAAAGTGTCATGAACCTCATGAAGCCATACATCCAGGCTTTCTCAAGTCCACCACTCAAGTTGTAGGTGGTATCGCGGTATAGAATGTCTTGTTGGTATGGACTGGGTCCGGTCAACTCCAATGAATATCTTTCTGTCACATCGGACCAACTTCACCCTAACAGTGGTTTATTTTTATCCGGATTGCGACGAATTCTTTCAAGACGACAACCCACCACAATTCCAACGACAACCTTGGGCGCCTATTTCTCCAGATTTGAATCAAGGACATGCTGGAAAAGCAGTTCGGCTTTGCAGACCTCTACCAACTATAATACAGCAGATGGCAAATATCCTAATGGAAGAATTGTCAAATCTGGAGCTAAACTCCCTCAGAGACACCTAGTGGTATTATCCCACAACGGTACAGGCTGTAATTCGGGCTAAAGTGGCCCTTCTAAATATTGAATAAAGGTTTCTAATTTTTTGGCCAGCGAGTGTATTATGGTACAGTTCGTAATAAGTTTAGTACAGTAATAAAAATGGAAAATTATGCTTTTATCTTGAAGAATAGCACCTAAAAATAAATCTGGAAATGGTTTTCTTTAAAATATAAAAAAAAAAATAATCCTTTATACAATACCTTACAGGAAACGTAAGATTATCTTAAAACGAATGAAACGTTCCGTTAACCTGATTGATTCTTTTGGAAATTTTCTTCAGTGGGTGACTTAAACACTCCCACGTATTAAACTTTAATCAAAAATTTCGCTGTCAACGAACTACTACAACGAGAAGAAATAATTGAAGAATCCAAATTGCCACAGAACGCTCATAATAAAGACTTGGGTTGCTAATTGGCCAAAGGAGAGACGCGATTGGCAAAATGTTTTGTTACCTCACTGTACGCAGACTCTGCTAGTGAGTCACCACCACAGAGATGTTTAAAAGGCTGTTGCGCGCGATGTGTGGGATGATTCGCCGATTCTGTGTATTCTCTCAGGTTGTGTTCGTATCAGAGGCTGCAGCCTGTTCAACCGTGTCCCAAGGGATGGCTGAGAGGTATGTGACTTCATCTTGGTGATAAATCCATAGGGGGAATTGTCATATGTAGATGTAAACATCTTAATTAGATTTTGGTTGTCAATATTTGTATATATTATTTAGTTTTTTCTGGGGGGGTTCTAAGGAAGACGAGGAAACTTTTATGGGAGTAGAATGTCTTTTTTGAATTTTCATAAGAGTTAGTACCCTTCTGAAGAAAACTTATTCATGTAGTTGAAGAAATGCTAAGAATTTCACTTCTATCGCTGCGGTTAAGAAGGGGGTTTCTGAAATGTGGGAGGGGAAAGATGAAGATAACTTTTTCTAGGATTAATTTAGCCTATAAGAATTAGTCCAGAGTCGAGTATATCTCAGAGGTTGGGTGAAAGCCACAGATCAATTCTTTTTCTTCATCAATCTTTCTATTCTCTGCGATGGATATTTGTTCTTTCTATCTACATGGGTTCAGTTGTTCCATTTATATTATTCTTCCACATACGCTTTTAGATTTTCATCCATTGTTTTCTTGGTTCCCTTATTTCTGGTTAAGCTTGGCTTTTACTTCTTTCACCATCTCTGAAGTTTAAATTAAGAAATTTAATGAGTTTTTTTTTATGCATTATTCTTTTAAGTCAAGGACAGAATGTAGAAAGGACTACTTTCCAAAGTACGTTTAACATTTGTATAAAATGAATACTCTGTCCTCTGTACATTCTAAAAAGAGAAAATTACTTCTAGAATGAGTTACTGTCTTGAAGCCATTCAAAGAAGGAGAAAAAAAAGTAATGGATACTATTTGAAAGCTCTTCTCATTGCGAAATAAAGGGGATATTTAACTCTTGTAATACCGGAAGTTTCATCTTACCGTTCTGTCTATTCCAGGTGTGAAACAGAAGTGTTTCCACAAGGGTACGTGACGTCTTTCCATGGACTGCTAGTGATCATCGGATCAATGATCGTTTCTGGGC
Organism: Mastigoproctus giganteus; assembly: GCF_048544385.1. Lineage (NCBI taxonomy): Eukaryota > Metazoa > Arthropoda > Arachnida > Uropygi > Thelyphonidae > Mastigoproctus > Mastigoproctus giganteus. The sequence goes on along the minus strand of NC_143582.1, from coordinate 191,709,496 downwards.
ACGCACGCACACACACAGACGCTGATAGAATTGGTCATTAGCCATTGGCAAATATGATCTTCGTTTTTTCCGTGATTCCCGCATCAAGTCCATTACCTAAGTACACTAGCGGTCATAAAAACTCATTCTGAAGAGTACTTTGGATGGCAGATGTACTATGAATTTATCACTTATCAAGAGGTTTGAACAGCAAACGGCTGTCCGTTCTCAAGATCTTAAGACAAAAGCTTTTTATTCTGCAGTTAAAAGATAAAAGTGAATTCATTGGGCAAAAAATTAGAACCATTTTGCAGCTGGTGTCAACAGAAAATTTAACGTACGCATATAAAAGTTTTCGCATGGCTTAATCATAAGTTCTTTGGTGTCAGATAAATACTGTACGTTTTTTGGGGACTCGGTGGATCAGGTCATGGGGAAGACATGAGTCTCTACACTATTTTTTAATAACAGTAGAGTGAAAGTGTCGTGAACTTCATGAAGCCATGCATCCTGGCTGTCTCAAGTCCGCTACTCAAGCAGAGAGGTGGTATCATGGTATGGGCTATGTTCTTTTGGTATGGACTGGATGCGCTATCTTTAGAAGGTCGTGTTCCCTCAAATGAATTTCTTTCAGTGGTATTGGATCAACTTCACCCTGCAACGCTTCACTTTTAGGAAGATTGAGACGGATTATTTCAAAACGAAAATGCATCAATTCGTCTTGAAAACAGAATCTGAAGCTCGAAGAACAGTCCAAGATTTCCAACATCAACCCTAGATGCCTAATTCTGCATATCTGAATCCAATTGAGAATGTGTGGGCTATGCTGGAAAGAACAGTTTGACTTCGCAGTTCTCTACCGACCACGATATAATGGACGCCAAATATACCGATGGAAGAATGGTCAAATCTAGAGATTGACTTCCTCAGACATCTAGTGGAATCCATGTCACGACGCTGTAGTGCGGATAAAATGTGTCCCTATTAGACTGAATAGAGGTTTCTCATTTTTTTGGCCGGTGAGTGTATGCCTACATATATATATATATATATATATATATATATACACAGAGAGAGAGAAAGATTCATGTATGAACCCATTAAAGAGGATATAAGGACTTTTGGAGTTTCTAGTTTACCCAAAAATCTCCTTTTCAATAACAGAAATGCGAGGGTCTGTTGGGACACCTTAACACATGTCCGTGCACATTATAATTGCCTTATAGCAGACTATTACAGACATGATCGATCGATCGATCAGTTACATTTGAGCAAGTTCCTTAAACCCTTAGTCATTTCTGTCACATCCTGTAATACCGCCAGTCCCTTTCACAGCGCGTTGCTGAACCCACCCTCCTTCAATCCAATGTACTAACGTGATTGCTTTCTTTAATTCGGTCAACATCACCCTCTTTATTTATTTGTAGAGATTCGCTGAAGAAGTGGGGGACTTTCAACACCTGTCTGTTACAGATTACGTTGATCAGGCTGATCAATAAGTAGAAATGTTTGTCAGCTATTGGTAGAATCAAATGTACGTGCGTAGGAGAAGATTAAGGAGCAGATCTATTTAGAAAGGAACTCATCATAATTTAATGAAAGAGAGAGAGAGGGGAGAAGTGCGAGTAATAAAAAAATAGTCTACTTTTTCTGGATAATCTAATCACTTTAAGTAGAAAAGGAAATTATTGTTAAGAAGTTAGCTTTTGAAGAGCAAGAGAAGTTTATCTTTCAATCAGTTCTCTTTCGAGTTTTTTTTTTTTTTTTGGAGACAATTCATATCCATCAAGATGATGAAACGAAAGATGGCGTATACATTTAAGATTGAAATAAAATAGGCCTCCGGAATCAGTTCTTCTATCTTGCAATCCGTGGTTTTATATGTGAGGAATGATAATTTTTTTTCTATTTAATTCGATTTGGAGGCTCTGTTCTTTTTGAGAGACGTTTCTGTAGTTTCAGTGATGGGATAAAAGTTTTTTTTTTTTTTTATGTGAGACAGATCAAATGCTGGCTGTCATTCTTCGGTTATAAAAATTTTAGGAATATGCGACCTGCATAAACGTTTGAGTCTACAGGCCAATAAGGCTCCTAGGGTTGATGGCATATACCCTGTAATCTTATAAGGAAGAGCAAGTGAGTGCATTCAACCATTGAGGCTAATTATGAGAGCATCACTGGACTCGGGAGTGATTACGTCGGATTGGAAACGTGCCAATGTGTCTCCAATACATAAGAGCGGTTCAGAGAGTGAAGTGGGAAATTACCAACCGGTTAGTCTGACTTCAGTGGTAGGGAATTATCAAGGGTGGAATTCAGGATTATTTGGATCGAATTGAAATTCTCAAGGATACTCAGCATGGTTTTGTAAAGGGAAAGTCATGTTTATCTAATCTGGTCAGCTATTTTTACAGGGTAACTCAAGAGCTGGACTTGGGGAATAATTTCGACATTATTTGGATTTCAGAAAAACATTTGACTCAGTCCCACATGGGCCGTTACTTTATAAGCTGGAATAGGTTGAGATCACAGGGAATATCCTTAGATGGATAGCTGGATGGCTTCAGGGCAGAGGGTTGTGGTAAATGGTTATTCCTCACATTGGGTTGAAGAAAGAAGTGGGGTTCCCCAAGGATCAGTATTAGGACCATTATTGTTTTTAATTTTCATAAATGACATCGATGAAGGGCGTGATGTCTAAATTTGCAGATGATGTAAAGATTGGTAGAGTAGTTAATGACCACCGCCAAGCAGAGTGACCTAGACAGACTTCAGGGATGGTCACAAAAATCGCAGCTATGCTTTAATCCAGCAAAGTGTAACTATTGCACCTGGGGAACAGTAACCCCAAAATAACTTATACACTTAGTGGAATTGAACTAAAGTCAGTAGTGGAAGAAAGGGACTTGGGACTTACGATACGGTCACACATGAAATTCTTCGAGCATTGTAGAGAGGTTGCAAGAAAGGCCCATGATGTCCTATCGATGATTTAAAGAACATTTGCTAGTAGGGGTAAGGACGTCATAATCCCATTATAAGGCTATTGTTAGAACACACACTTGGACTACTGGGTTCAAGTATGGAGACCGCACCTAAAGAAAGACATTGTGCTTTTTAAAAGGGTCCAAAGACGGGTAACTCGCCTGGTGAGATCGGCAAAAGGGCGTCCATATCAGGAAAGATTTTGAATATGTGGGTTGCAGTGTTAAGAAACTTAATTATTTATTTTTTTAAAATTCTCTCCTTATTATTTTATTCTTTATTCTTTTTTTGGGATATCCCTGGGATTTATTTCGCCGATCATGAACCAGAATGAAATTAAATCGCTAGATCAACCATGGCTAATATAATCACCAAATAGAAACACCATAACTCAGTCCTCATTCGATACTTTGAACCACTAATTCACTGAGGCCACAGCAATTGGTATTATCTTTTTACTAATATCAGTTCCTGTGACTTCTCTGAAGTCCTGTGGTCCCCCGTTCATTCATCTATGTTTTCCCTCATGGTTTGTATTTGCACCAATGATCTTTGGTCCTGGAACAATGAATGCCATATATGTTAATATACTGGACAAGTTCGCTCTTCTAACACCTTTTAAATGAAGTAAAATATCAACTTTGAGACTGGCCAACACCTCAATGATCAGTAGTCGAATTGACTATTGTGTTAAAGGACGAATAAACCAAAATACTTTCTTCATTTATTAAAAATTGATTGGAGTCTGCTGACAAAGCGATATAAATCCTTGGAGTGGAGTTATGAAGTACCCTCGTCAGATTCAGTGCATATTCATGCACTGATCTTTTCATCATATTTGATGACACCTTTTGTAATGCACAGACAGGGAATATGTCATGATGGCTTTGTCACGAACAAACCGGTATGGATGAATTTGTGTAATTGTAACCTAACAGCCGTTATTCTGAGGATGCATAGCGTTCCTACTCGCACAGAATAGTGGTTCTTCGTGGCGTTTCTCCTGGAGGGGTTCTGCATATGAAGTCATGCTGCTCGATCTTCATTTTAAGAATACTTTATTCTAAAGAAGCTTAAAATAAATCCCAAATGACTCGATTGTACGTTCCCCTTGGGAACGTACAATTTCGGGGCATTCAGAGGGTTTCGATTTTTATTTTTACATAACCAATTAAAATATTTCTGATGGACAGAACAATCTAAGAAAGAGAAAATGAAATTACTCACGAGCAGAGCTTAGAATTACTTTAAAATTTGATACTGCCAAGCAATTATAACTTTCATGGAGTTTTATCAATATTTCAACTCTGTCTTACGTTTTCAAAAAAAAATCCTTAATACCATCTAACGACTTCTTTCATCCCAACTTCTTATTAAAGTTTCTGGTTAGCATGAATTGCTTATTACTTAATGCATTCAACTACAAAACGAGGAATGTTATCAATATTGGGAAAAAAAATTAAAACATTTGTTTAATCACCCTGAGTAGAAAGACGCATCCCCACAAAATTATAAATTATCAATTAAGAAGTTTCATAAGTCATTTTTGTGAATAAATTAAGAAAAAGATAAATTATCTTTAGAATATTTAGAAAATCTTATTACACTATATACAAAATTTTTTCCAAGGGATAACTTCGAGTAAAAGAGTGCTAGAGACATGCAATTTACAAGTAACATTCTTTATTTTCTGACGTTACATTTTTTTACGAAAATATTGAACACAACCCTGCCTCATTCATAACAGTTCATATGGGAGCATCACTCACTGAACATATGCACCGTATTGAAGATTTCGATGGTGTTGTCTTAAGACATCCAAATGGTGGAATATTACTCGAAGATTGTTTTCAGATAATGTTCCACCACGAACACATCGATGCAGAAAGCCATGTTTATTTACTGCTGAAACTGTGCATGCGCATTCGTAGTTTCAAAGTTGTCGACAGACGGAGACACCATCCACAAAATGTTGTAAATTTAATGTCTCTAGCACTCTCTTAGTCCAAATTATTCCCATAAGTTTTAACTTATTTGCACTTAAGAAAATTCTGCTGAAAGCAAAGTTGAGATACGATTGAAGAGTGCAGATTGTATGTTTATTCTTTCTTCTCGAGCTTTGAAAAGGAAATACCAGCTTCCCGGAATACATTTGAATTGATCACTCTCGAATTCGCTTTAAGTAATAGCCCTCGAGCATCTGTCATCCCTTGAGCACTAAGGGCGACCATCCAGTTGAGATGTGATCTTACAAGGATTGCTTCTAGCTGATGAAACTATTTTCGCTCTTAAGAGTCATTAACATTCTTTAATAGACTTAAAGACTTCTTATTGACATCTCGCATGTATTTTGTGATGTTAGCCGCGTTTAAAGAGATCTATTGAGAAAAACTTCGAAGTTTTGAATCCTTAAATGATCAACACAATGGCATTTGAAAAGTTGTAAACAAAGTAATTTACCTAACTTTCATTCACAGAAATGGTTGAAATCATGATTACATATTGGCGTTTAGCAATATTTACCAGTCTGTCAGGTCAATAGAGAATCCATTTGTCTGGTTTCAACTACCGGCGTATGAAAATGGTGTCTAATTTCCTGTTGGTGATGGAAATTCATTTTGCGTTGATGGGGTTTAAATAAAATTATACGCTTTAGAAGCAGAAGCCGCTTTAGGAGGAGTTGGTCCATTGGAAATGTTTTTGATTTCGTTTTGAGTTCCTATCGACTGAAGGATTTTACAATAACGATAGTTGAACAACGCGATTAGTGATTTATAGAAAAATGCATTATTTTAAACCTACAAAACTCAAAAAATTCCTTCAAGAATAATTACAAAAAAATTACTCAAAAAAAAAACTTTTACTCGAAGTTGTACTCATATTCACGGTTTCTCAAGATGATCACCCTGTCCAAAGACCAAAACTAAATTTCTAGTAAAAACAAATTCATATATTTTAAGTCTGTCAGGCTATTATTTCTGTAACATTTAATTTATTAATGAATTCCTCATCTTGGAACAGAAGTTTGATTTGAGGACTCACAATTCCCTCTTCTATCTTGGCCTCACTGAGTCGAGGAAACTTTTGCCTCAAACAGAAAATCCTCTTTTTTGTCCATCGCTTTCGCAGGTATTTTTTATCGAACCTAATTTGATGCGCAATGGAGGTAAATAGATTTCTTACTTATCCACCAAAGGAGGATGTGCTACATTTTTCTAGCCTGGTGTAGTTTCTGAAAGGTTTGGACATTTTTTACCTTGTAGTGTCAATCCTTCACTCGGCTGTCCCACTGGTATAAAATGTGGCAGTATTTAGTGTATCCAACTTGCAATCCAGTCGGCAAAGCTACCACTTTTAGATCAGCACAGACATTCTATTTGTATTCTTGGCCTCTACGTTCTCTTCATGTGAACTGCATGGTATAAATGGATACTTATTTCCAATATGGAGCAAAACTGCTTTCAAACTGACCTTGGATGAAACAATGAAAAGCCTCCACTGCTCGAGGACGTACTTCAGATGTAACTCTCATTAATTCCTGGACATTGGTTTATTGTAACAAAGTATTAACCATGGAGTAATAGGACGTTATATTAGATTGCCTCGTCCTATAAAAAGACGCCTTGACACCCTTTTCAAGAAGATTTCACTGCTGAAGCCATGATCCTAGCATTGGTTTTGGAGAGATCCAGATCTCTGACCAAATCGCCTGATAGTTTAGATACGATACCACGAGTTGAAAAGTCTGGATCTGTAGTTCTGCAGTGTGCTCTTTGCAATATCACAGTCAAAAAAGATAACTTAGATCACAAGAACTTGTAAATATAATGAGGTTCTTTCATATTCATAATAATATCCCGCTCTTGTACTGAGATATTATTTCACTGACTGTGGTCTTTCCACTACTCTGCAGAGATCTTATCAGCCTCCTTTGGCCCTTCGCAACAACGAGACGTTTCCGACCACAGGATTACTGTTGGATGAACGTTGTTTGATTATTGGACCAATCTCGATGCATACGATATACAATTATATGTGGAAATCCCAGCAAGTTTTCAGCTTCTGAGATACTCCGACTGGCGCGTCTGGTGTCGACTACCACAAGCCACACTGAAAGTCTGTTAAATCTTTCTTCTTGCTCATTCTCGCATTTCCCACATATTGTATCCCTACTATATGTAGGTTCTTTGTTTGATCTAGGACCCCTTGTTCTGGCCCTCTCAGTTGTTGTTCCAAAACAAAATCCAGATCTGAATTATGTTTGATCCCGTTCTGAGCTTTGAGCTGAAAATAGCAAGTTCACCACCTTATTCTTCACGAACTACCGTTGTGTTGACCGTACTTGGTGACATGGAACTCTACCATGCTGATACAAATATGGTTCCTCCGCAAAGAATTAGCAAAATGGAGGCAAAGCAAAATTAATCAATGCCCAAAGCACATAAAGTAGACCCACACCACCACCATTCTCCTACCACGAATCTTCCCTCTTAGTGTAGTACAATTTGGATGAAATATATTTTTTTGGGGCATAGTCCATATTGAAACGTGTCGATCAGATGCCTGAACGTGATCCGAAGCCAGCGAGATTCATTCATCCATCCACATTGCGTTCTGCCACTGTCTGATGCTCATTTTCCGTACTAAGTAGGCTGTAACATGCCTTGAGATTCTGCTTACCATATTAACCCATTCAGTTATGTACTTTCTAATGGTAGTTGGGGGTCATTAATAATGGCCTACTTGCCTTGGAGCGAATGATTGCGGTAGCATTTGATGTTTCTAACAGTTAATTTTGTGGGTACCATTCTTTCCACTATTAAACAAAATGGTCCCTCTTTTCTCCTCCCATTTTACTCAATCTACTCCATTACTTCGCAGAAGGTGTCCCAATACGTGTTGGGTGATAGTGTAAGCTAAGATCTCATTTCAATTCATTTATGATCCGAGACATTTTTAAAACTAATGAGGTCTCTTTTAGTGGACGGAGAAATATCAATTACATACGATATTTTTAATGCATGGGACTTCTGCAGAAGAATCGGGATGTCCTTTCTTATGCAAATGAACTAAAATCTTAACAAGAACTTCTCTTAAGAACTATAAAGTTGATAAATGGAAAAGTCAATTCTCTCTCCTCTATTTCAATTGCAAATATCTGATACAGTATCAGGGTCTTATATTTATGTTGTATACAAAGTCTGAGGAGTGAAATCAGTCATAAGAATCTTTTTCTTAGAACGCCTGCACATTCCCACCAAAAATGAGATGGTATCGCTTCCTGAAAATTCTATTCATCGATAGAACGAAACATTCAAGATTGAATCGGGTGTTAATCAAAAGATACCTCCCTAGATTTCCCTCGACAGATAAAGAATACAATATAGCCTTACAATTTTTATTTATGCATCTATTCTCATGAGGGACGAACAACATTTCTCATGATCTCGTTCGAACCTTGTATGTTTTGAAATTGGAAGAGGAAAAGGAAGTTGAGAAGATTAACCAAGTTCTTTTCTGTATTGTTATCAGGGCGAAAAATGCAATCTCCAAGTCACAAACACAAGCTATCCATTGCAGATGGATTGAAAAAACACCCGAAGATAATATTTGTTCCCCTAAATCTTGTGTAACAAAAAAAAAGTTGACATTCTTCACCATTTTCAACTGCCAATTCATCTGAATCTAAATAATAAAAAACATTTCAATGAAAAGGTCTCAACGGAAAATCACGGAAGAGTTTGAAAGGTCAATTATTAAAATAATAAACAACTTATTATTGGAATTAATTAGAAAAAGTTACTTTGTGTATGTGGTCAATATTTATTCTGTAGTGGGCAATTTGGCAACTCATGAGCGAGCTGGATTTAGGGAATAATTTCGACAGTTTATTTGGATTTTAGCAAAATATTTGACTCGGTTCCTCATGAGGGGGATATAGGCTAGAACAGATTGGAATCACTGGTAAGATTCTTAGATGGATTGCTGGGTAGCTGTAGGACAGAAGGTTGTGATTAATGGATACTCTTCAGATTGCTATAACGTCAGGAGTGGGGTTCCCCAAGGATCGGTTCTTGGACCACTGTCTTTCGTTTTCATAAATGAAATCGACGAAGGGATAGCAGGCGTGGTGTCAAAATTTGCAGATGACGTAAAGATTGGCAGAGTCCTTAATGATCAGTGCCAAGCAACGCTCCTTCAGGATGATTTGAACAGACTTCAACGATGGTCAGAGAATTGGCAGCCATGTTTTAATGTTGCTAAATGCAAGGTCTTAGTGGAATAGCAACCCACAGATAGATTATTCACTTGGCGGGGTTGAATTAAAAACAGTTGAGGAGGAAAGAGATCTGGGAGTTAAAAACAGCATTGGTTTCATGTATGATTCGATGTTTATCTGGGTGGTTATCAAGTTTAGTTTGTATTTCAATTAACTAGTAAACCTAATATTCACCAACAAAAATTAACCCACATACGAGACTTTATGAAAATCCCGAACATTATAATACAAAAGGCAGACAAAGGCGATACCATCGCAATCATGGACAAAAACACATATATAAAGAAAATGTTACACATCCTGTCAGATTCAACAACATACAGAGCTTGCAACATGTTTAAAATTAACAAACTTAAAAATAAACTTGGAGGGATCCTAAGAAGACTCAGAGCCAACAAAAAAAAATTAATTTACACACCCTTCAGCAAATAGGCATACGCAGTAACATTCTCCCACACATTTTTGGAATAATCAAACTCCATAAACAAGATTATCCTTTAAGATCCAGCGTTTCCTAAAAACCGTCCGCCTATGACAATCTATCCACATTCCTCGTCAAAATTATTTCATCTTTAATGAGATTTTCTCGGTTCAGGGTCTACAATACTAAACAGGCACACGAACGTATAACTTCCATGACCATATCTGAAGACGATATTCTCGCGTCCTTCGACGTGGTCTCCCTATATACAAACGTACACACACAAGCAGACCTATCTGTAGAATTGCAATACCTCACCAAAAAATTCGTCGACAGAAAATACCCATTACAACTAATAAAGGAAACCATCACCAAAGTCCATAATAACACTAATAACCCAAGCAAAATTAATAACCACGTGAATCAGATACATAAACCCCTTATCGCCCTTCCATACCATCAACAATATGCTAGAAGACTTCAACAGATTTTTAAAAATACAGATATCAAATTAATATCCACATCTTATAACAAATTAAATTCCAAATTCAATTCATACAAGACAACATACGAGTATGGAACACAAGATCATAACATTATATATTTTATTAGATGCCAATCAGATTGCCAACCATAGGCAGTACAACAGCAAAATTTGGGACATCAAAAATTTCTAATACGCGTGCATACTACCACTTTAATAGCTTCAAATCTAATTTATCAAGTACAGAACTAACACAACAAGTTCAATCTTATAATCATAATCCACTCATCGATTCAGCCATTACAGTAGTTAAACTAAATTCCAGCTATAAAATCCTTCAAAACGAAGCCCTCGTCATTGAGTGGTTTAAGCGCCACACATCACTTAACGTATTAAACAAAAAGATTCCAACCAACTTCTCCCCCATTTGGAATTTAGCATTAAGTTTCCACGTGCACTGAAATGCATTCGGGGAACTCAACCTGTATATAACACACTCGCGCGCTCTTCCCTCCCCACTATAGCTAACTGAAGACGATTTCGAAAGTGTCTCGTGCGCGGCTATTAGCTTTTATCTTACTGCATTTAATTTATTTTAATTAAACAACCATAGAATGGAAGGTGCACTTTCCTTTCTTAGATAAATGTTTAAAGCCCATAACTTAGTTTTTAAATTTATAATCCCCTTAAGTTATTAGAATCTCATAACCACTATGTATGTGGTAAAACTTTCCATCAACTAAGCGGATTACTATGAGGTGAGTGCTGGAAAAATTAAGCTAAGCTATACCTACGATCTAGTAATTACATCACAGCACATAAGGACTCCTTAAAACATCAACAGAAACTGGATGCCTTAATTGAAAAAAAAAAAGTTTAAAATTATTACTTTAACAGCAACGGGGATTGTCGCTCATAGCCGTATTGTGTAGTCGTCTGTAGATGTGTCTGGACCGATTTCATGTTTTGCGGGAAGAAAAACCCAAGGAGGAAAAACTCTTTCCCCTCCTCACAGAAATCGTACACCATGAAGTACAGTGAGCAGTATATGGGCCTGACCCGAAATGCTGACACAACTTAGGTAACGCATTGTCCAGAACTTCTAGATAGACTTCATCATTCGTGGTTTCGTCCAAAGTAACCAATTCTCCAAACCAATCCACAAAAAACAACACCAGACCATCACACTCTGTCTCCGCAAAGCTTCATTGTCGGGACGATACAATCCGGCAGGCAACTTCCTCCAGACAAACGCCACACACGTTAATCTAAAGCACAGCTTTCCCATTGGTCTACTGTCCAAGAACAGCAGACCTTACACCAACCTAGACAACGTCTGGCATTAGTGAAACGTCCTGCGCACTGTACTCTGCCAACATGTGTTCCAATCCTCTCACTGAGCACCTGCGTGTGCTGCGACAACGAAGACTTGATTTCTGAGAGGACGATTCATTTATAATTGTGTCTGACACATGGTGCTTGGGTAGAAAGAACTACTAACGGAGCGATGTCTAGATATTAATAGTAGGGCAGTGTTCCTGGTGAGACACTATAATAATGATTATTAATGAAATATCTTATTTTTAATAATAATCTATACAGTTTCCGAAGCATATGACCAACGTGAGGAAAGGGCATTCTCACTGACATTTTAGATAGCAGTGTCAAAAAAGTGTTACATTCTTTAAAAACAAGTGTTCAACACCACTATCTTAGATCCACGATAACTGGTCATTGTAGAAAAGTCCGGCAGACGGCGCAGCAGTCGAGTTAGATCACAGTAATTATGTAAGTTCTCCAAAACAGGAACACTCTCGAAATAGCTGCCAGAACTGTCAAGAAACTAGAAGCACTTTTAATAAAATTTACCGGATGACAGCCTCTTAATCACTTGCCTATCACTTTAGTCACGTGATATGGGGAGTTTAAATGATATTTTCGATGTATGGCAAAAGTATGCGCTATTTTAACTGAATGTTGAATACATTTTCTACAGCTGAACAGCTCTCTGCACACTTTTTTCTAATATAATCTTTTTTTCGTGATGGGGCGTGATGGAACTGAATATATAATTCCTTACAAATCAAAAAATAAATCTAGAAAATTACCTTATATTGCATGAAAAGGCTGTATTTCTTATTTAAAAATCAAACTACATTTTACACCATTTTCAATTATGAATCTATTTGAAGATTTAAAATGAGAATACTTATTAGAACCTTTTTGTTCTCTCCCCTGATATAGGATTTTTCTTCGATGATTCCCTTGAATACACGTTCACAGAGTGCTTTTGTGTTTATCGTTTTATTTTCTCTTTGATCGAATTTTACAGATTTTTTTTTTATTTTATTTTAAGATGGGAGAATCGAAAGATTATCTCGAAGATAATCCTGTTCCGCGAATATTGAGATACATTATTTTTCGGGATGAAATGATTCTGAGCATACTAAATACACTGCTCGCCAAAATTAATAGAACACGTAGAAAATGTGGTGTAACTCGTGCAGCTTGCGCTGAAACAGGATAAAATTTGGTACAGTTCTGTTCTATGAGTCCCGTTTTAGTCTTTAAATAGATTCTAGACCGTTATTTCATCTGGAGACAACGGGGAATGCGTACCATTCCCCCCCCCCAACATCATAGAAAGGGGCACATGGTGGAAGGCGTGTTCTTGTGTGGGGCGGAATAATGATGAACGATGGCACCCCTCTTCATGCTTTTGATAGAATACCATAGCTACGCAGCGGTATCGAGAACAGATCCTGGAACCCTATGTGAGACTTTTTAGGGGGTGCAGTTCGCGCATTTTCTTTTCATGCACGACAACGCCACCGCAAAAAGAGCTCAAGTGGTGGAGGAATATCTTGAAACTGAAGATATCCAACGACTGCAGTGTCCAGCACGATCACCAGACTTAAATCCGATTGAACATGAGCTAAGGTCTGCGCTGGTGGAAGAATGGGATTTGTTGCTACAGACACCCTTATATCGAGCATGGTTCACAGCTGTCAAGCTTATATTGGAGGGGAGGAATAGGCCATACTGATGTCATGTGACTATATTTTCAAGTATCTTGTATTGACTTGTGTGACCTTTTGGAAATTCTTATAAAATCCCTATAAATGTCCCTTATACCTGTCCAAAGTTTCTTGCTGTCTCCTCATTTTATCATTATTTTATGGTACGCCACCATACCAAATTTTGTCCTGCTTCATCAAAAGCTTTACGAGTTGCACCCCATTTGCTACGCGTTCTGTTAATTTTGTCCAGCAGTGTATGAAACCAATTTGCTTAAATATAAATTTAAGTATTTTAACGGACAAATCTCAACCTTTCATTGATAAGGAGAAAACTAGACTTATTTTTTGAACTCAACTAGTTTCTGACAAGTTCCATCCTCTTACAATGTGCCTACGCACCACCTGGATATTTCCAGTAGATGTTAGAGAATGGAGGAGCAACAAAACATTAAATTCTGATTCATCTTCGTAAAAATGCATCTGAGAGTCATAATGATGGGAAGGACACAGTTGAAAATGACCTAACAAGAGTAAAGAGGCTCCGTTACCCTGATTTAACCATTCTCTCTTTGAGCTGATGACGAGTGCTTTTTAGATCTACTCCAATGACATTCAGCTATGCTGACAACAGCACTTTTCAGACAACGATTCCTGATAGGACACAGAAAGACAACACAAATAGCAATGAAACTGTTTTATTTGCAACATCTATTGCTAATTTTTAAATATTTGTTTAGATTTTGAAAATAAAGGCTATATTTTACAATTAACAACTTAGAATGGTTTTTAAACTTGTTTAAAATCAAGTTTAAAAATAAAAACATCTTTTTCAGCAGAAAGCAATGTCTAAAAGAAAGTCAAACTACACGAGGACGTTAAGAGTTTCTTTCAATTTATGAACAGATTCCTAATAGAGCAGACCATTTTTAAAGCAAGAGTAATTGATTCATGTTTAACGCAAGACTTATGTTCAGGATTCTCTTTACAAAATAAAAGAAAATGCTCGAATCTTCAAAATCTGGCTGACAACAGAACCGTTAAGCATGCCCTCAGAAAAGGGGTTTCTTATAAAAATGCAAATAAGTTGGGGAGAACTTGCTGTTGGACAGAACTTGAGATTTTAAAGAGGTTTGACTAAGCCATCTGAACCTCCAAACTGATTAGCGTTGTACAGTGTATGACCAAAAGTATTAGACTCACAAAATGGAAAGAAGCATCTCTTATCACTATTACGAATAATGGGCGAAGGAGTGTGCATAAGGAAGAGTTCAAGGAGCAAAGAAGTAATTGATTGATTTGGTAGTTGTTGGCGCATCGGCATCTGTGGCCATATTGCACCTCCCAAGGTTTTTGCAGTACTTTGATCCAAGCCCGAGGCGGGAATCGAACCCGCGACCTTTGGGTTGCCGGGCAGGTACTTTACCCACTCGGCTAGCCCGGTCGGCCAAAGAAGTAATAAAAGTAATTACTGAAAGTAAGTTTATCTGAACATAGACGCTGTCGCGATATGAGAGTAACATGACAAGAAGATCAAATAAAAATAACTGGAATAATCCTGCATCAACGTTAACCACAGATGTAAATGGTGTGATTAATATGGAAGTGGCCATCCCTTCGTCTACAGAAGGGATGCAAGAAGAATTCTTTAGTGTTTCAAATCTCTTTTGCTCAGGAACTGGTAAGTAATTTCCGATAGAAAGAAAGCTTTGGTTGCCCTTTGTTTGTGTATTAGTAGACAATGAGATAGTTAGTATTCTGAAACGTTCCCCATTCCTGCAATAGACGCTTGCTTATTTCTTCTTCTTCTCAAAGATTCTCAGTTATCTTAATGAGAGGACCATTCTAGATCACAAAGTCCGTTGGTTTTCCTATCAACAGTGTATGTTTGTAGCTGTGAAGGTAACTGACAAAGGTCACGAGTTAATTAAATACATTTGAATTTGTGATTTTATTGGTCCAGGGCGGTGAAATTTTAGTAGAGATTTGAAATATATGGTGGGAATAACAGGTAAATACCTAATTTAGGTTATTAGGAAAACCAAAAGCAAACTCTTTATAAAATGCATCGATCACATATTGTGAACTAGGTCAGGACGAGTTGCCTTCGTCTTTCACTTTCAATAAAGGGCACTACTTTATTAAATCGGCATAAGTTTCGGTATTCAAGGTTATCTATAAGATGGAATGGTTGAGAGAAATAACGCAAAGGGCAAAACGTATTTTACATCTTTCGCATCGATTTGCATGAAAAAGTCAACAAGCCAAATTTGCGGCAGAGTGGCTCAGTAACACAGGCTTGCACTCTTAAATTTGCAGAATGGGGTTTCTGTTCTAACATGTTACCTTATTTTCGCTGATTTCAAAATTAACATTTTTTTTTTAGCAGAGTGTTTATAAATTTCTCAAACTCACAGTTCTACTAGGGCTGTTCAATAAAGAATGAACATAATTTTTCATGAACAACCGTACTGCTTGCTATTTCTGAGCTACTGAATTCAGACGAAATGAAGGCGCATCACATAGTAACTGCGCAGTTGACTCGTGCGCACGGCGTGAACTTGGAGGTCAGCTAAGTTTATTCCTGTTCAATTTCGCCTGCGTAATGATGGATGTGACATACGAGGAAGAGTATGCTGCTCTCAAATTTTGTTGTGTCTTCTGCAGGAAAGGTTATGGTCACCTCTTTTTCTAACATTCAAGGAATGGCTTACCAGCATGTTGTTCCACGTCATACGACTATTACGGGACCTTTCTACAGAACTGTAATGCCCACTTTTCAGGATCACATTCGTGGCAAACGTGGGTGGATGCTGTATCACGACAATGGAAGAATTCACACTGCTCAACTGTCATCGAGCACTTAGCCATCATTAATGTCAAATTTGTTCCTCATACTGCCTACAGCCCTGACCTTGAACCCTGCTATTAAAGAAGCTACGAGGAAAACGTGTCAGAAGAACTAAAAATATCGGAGTGATTCTCAAACCCATGTCAAAAAATGGTTTCCATCATATTTCAGAAAAATGAGAGGACCAGTTCGGCCTTGTTCTTTGGGCAATCTCGTCGTGCACGAGATAAAAGATGCTCGATAGGGTTCATATCAGTACTCTGGGCTGGCCAATCCAACTTTTCCACACCCATATCCTGAAACCACTCTGTTACGACCCGAGCAGTATGGCATGGCCTTCTCCGAAGAATCGCCATAATGTTGGAAGTGCATAATTGTCCAGGCTGTCCTGGTATTGCACAGCATATACCACGTTTTGTCAATAACCACTAATGGGCCTAAGCCAAACCATGAAACACTGCCTCCACCAAACTTCATTGTTGGGAGGATACCAAGAAGGAACTGTTCCCCTGGAAAACGGCCATCAGACTACTAGAGTGCGAACCACGACTCGTCTGTCCATAGGACTGTTTTCCACTGCTCTTACAGTCAGGGATTCGCGCTCCTTACACCATGTTAATCGGCGTCTAGCATTTGTTGGGGTGATCAATTCTGTTGAACTGTTGAGGTAATTCTGTTGAACGTATCTTCTTGCAAGCCCACTTTCGCAATTGTCTGTTCGAAGTCCAGTGTGCATATTTATAGCAAGTTCTGTGATGTGTTGCATGCATAGGACCTGT
Organism: Mastigoproctus giganteus; assembly: GCF_048544385.1. NCBI lineage: Eukaryota > Metazoa > Arthropoda > Arachnida > Uropygi > Thelyphonidae > Mastigoproctus > Mastigoproctus giganteus. The sequence continues at coordinate 191,692,700 of NC_143582.1, read as the reverse complement.
ATCCCCATCCATGGACTGGTGTCCGGATATTAATGGTAGGGCAGTGTATATATATATAGTCGTATTTAAGAGTCAAGAGAGAAACTATCACTTGAAAACTGGCTTTCATACACAAATACCTCACGCATGCGCACAGGACGATTTGTAGCTCAATTTTGTTGTTCAACTTTACCATTCATGATAAAGTTGAACAACATGCTCTAGTTTCTAGGTTCACGTACTTTTACAAGTGTTTTATCCGCAATGAATAAGATAAGTAATTAACAATAAAACAAACAAATAAAACTATTCGGCGCTGTTCTGCGATGATAAACTTCAAGTTAAACGATTAAACAGCCCTTTATCTTAATATTTAACAAAATATATCATTAAATCCTGTGAAGTTGTCTAAACGTATCAATCTTCCGAAATCTTAAAATGTTTTTTAGAAATCGAGTTTAAAGGCAATTTTAGCTCATGGATGTCGATACTGTTTTAAATAAAACGTAAAAAAAAAATTTACATTTTTATGAGCTAATTACAGTTTCAAGTCATTAATATTTTATTGATCAAAGAACACTCATTTATTGGTATAATAAAAAAACATAAAAATTTATAGATATATTTATAATAAAGGTAATATTTTAATAAAATTTGATTAAACGTAATAAAGTTTAAAAATCCCATCAATTAAGAGAACACACCTAAAATTAAACAATACAATTTCTGAATCAGAAATTAAGTAACGAAAACGTCACTATGATGAAATGACACGTCACAACATCACGTGAATCAATCTTGTTTCTGCTAAGAAAGTGAACCTAATTAAAGCCTAAGGATCGGTGCCAGAGGAAACAAACCCAGAACAGCTTCTGTATTTAAGAAGGCTTTATGCTTCGATGGAACTTTTATTACGTTGGACCAGCTGTTTGCAAGCAGATATCGGAATCTGGTATTTGTGGATATAAATTCTTCTCGCGAAGAAACGACACAAGGACAAACGAACAATATAGTTGCCCTTGTCGTTTCAGCCGGCCGTGATCAAGTCATTCGAAGGATCCTTATTACTTACAGACACATTAGTAGGGGGTGCTTGACGCGATCTTGATGACGGAATCACTGTCAACGACAGTGATCGGATGTAATTCATTTTGCGCTCGACGTCTTTCGGTTAACAAATTAGCCTTAGGACTACTGCGTTTGGAACGTCTTCACTGCTAGGCAATGGGATTTCTGACTCGGCTTGTTGCCTAGCTAAGTCAAGTGTGAGCATCTCTTAAACAGCAGGGGGAAATGGTTAAAGATCAAATACATTGGAGCTTTATACAATCCAGGCTTTCCACTGAGTACAGTATTGCTCAATAGATGGAAATCCTTTAATAGGGTAAGAGAACTCAATAGATTTAGTGTAATGAAGGTAATCTTTCGCAAAGAACTATAAAATTTTCTTGTATCCTGAGATTAGTTTTTAAGAGCTATCTTAAAAATAAAATGTGTATAAAGAAACTTAAATTTATTAGTTGGTAATTTAAGAACTAATTATATTCAAAATTTTAAATACAAACAAGCGTTATTATAATACATTTATTTTAGCCTGTCAAAATAAATGTAGTTTAATAACGCATGTTTGTATTTACGATTTTGAATTGGCAAACAAAACACGCCTGAACGTTATCATGCAATTATCATAATGCGTCATTTCCGGTTTACAAGGAACTGGTCACAGTCACAGAGCCCGATATCTATTCAATCATTTTACGAGTTTTGAATCACAACATTACTTTATTGCTGCATTTGAATTATTTTATAATTTATTATTTTTATTTGATACATATGCATCCGGTTAAATACCTCAAAAAAGGTATATATAGCAAAGTGAATTTTAAAGTGATATGGATGAAAATCGAATAATTTTGAACGGTTTCAGAAAATGGTGTTCCATTAAAGGAGCTGCTCCAAGTTAACTATGAAGATTCGAATCTTTAAGTTTCGTTCATATCGTTTATTGTGATTAAGTGAACCTCCCAAAGTTATTTTAACTACATTTTTAGTTAAATTAAATTTAGTTTATAAAAATCTAATAAATTATTTATAGTTTATTATACAACGAGGCAATGAATGTTAGAACTCCTCTATTTCTATAAGAAACTAATAAATTAATTTATTAGAAATTAAAATTTATTCAATACAAATATTAAAATTGTATTGACCAAATTATAATCAGAATTGTAAATATATGCGTTATTATAATACATTTATTATAATAACGCATATTTATATCTTTTAAGATTTTGAATTGGCAAACAAAGGTATTTCTAAAAACGTCATTTCCGGTTTAGAAGAACCTGATCAGAGTCGCAGAGCCTCATATCGATTGAATCATTCATTAGTGTTTTGAATCACGACGTTATTTTTTGTTGCATTTAAATTATTTCTTAATTTATTATTTTTATTTGATACATGTGCATCCGATAAATGTCTCAGTCACAAAAGGTATATAACAAAGTGAATTTTAAAGCGATATGGATGAAAATCGGATAATTTTAAACTGTTTTGAGAAAAGGATTCCACAAAAGGAGCTGCTATGAAGATTCAAGTGAATCTCTCAAGCTTATTTCAACTACTTTATAATTTAATTAAATTTTCTTTATAAAATATAAATTATTTATAGTTTATTATGCAAGGATGCAATAAATGTTGGAATTCCTTTCTATAAGAAAAAACTAATAAAACATCTCTAATAACACAAAACGACTATGATTCTGCATTTCTCTCTGATTTCTTCTAAATACTTTTAAATAGAAGATTCATATGAATCTTCTATTTAAATATTAATTTACTGTTTTAAAAATTAAATTGCGTAACTGTAGCAGTCAAAAAAAGTTTTACGATATGCAGTTTTAAACTTAGATATGAACTTAATTTTTCTGTTTTTGTTTATTAAATAAAACTGTTTATTTATCTAACATGTTAGATGCTAACTTCAAAAATTTCCGATGTTTAACTTAGGGAAATGAATATTTATTAGTTTGTTCACTCTACTAAAAACGTCTCCTCCATTGAGAAAAAAATCGCAAAACTTGAACTATGTAAACTTAATAATAAACATATTTTTTCCTCATTTATGAATGCAGAATCTTCTTTCCATTTTCCCACACGAATTTTCGGATTTTATAGTGGTTGAGCAGTTTTGAAAGAGAAGCACACTTCAATGAATATTAAGCAACTCTAAAATGAAATTATTGTACATCTAAACATTTATAACAACTAAATATTAATGAATGTTCTTCAGAGAAAAAATACACACATATACAGGTATTTTCATGCTCTTTATCCAAAGGGTCGCATTTGTTTCGAATGATAGCATGAGTTTAACTCTGCAATACCCCTCTGTCACTGCTACAAGGGGCTAGACTTTTGTAAAATGAATAGAGGAATCCATCTGGCCCAACAGTGGATTTGTTGGAAAGCCAGTCAATTATATTCTTTAGAACGATGCGACTCAAGGTGATCTCTTGAGGTTAGTTTGTCTTGTGAGCCACTGGATCAACTTCAAAAGGTTGGTAATTTGTCCAAGTGGGCTCAATAAGAATAAATATTTTCTTTGTGCTGCTATCCTGCATCTAAATGTGTACGTGTATCTACTCTCGTCTTATACACCTTGACAAAATCAATCCTGTCATTTTTCTGAATGGACAGTTCAAAAAAAGATGAAGTGCTGAAATTATAAACGCACCATCAACACCATCCTATTTTCTTTGGTTACACTGTCGTCTAGACTAAACAAAATATATACAATTTAGAAAATAATCAGCGTATAAACAATAGCCATTATCAGCTTAAAAACAAACAGGTAGCAAAAATGTTATAAAAAGATATTTTGCGTGTTTGATTTTAATCAAAGTTTGGTTGAGAGTTGTCTTTGGAACCTTATTTTCTTATGATTATAATTATTCATGTCAGTTTTCTTTGTTATTTTTCATTTCATTCTCTAAATGGAATTTATGTTTAATTTCAAAATATTTTCCAATTATTACAACGTTCATTATACACAGGAATGATTTCCTCAAAGAATTATTACAATAACTGGAATTATTTCATTAAAATGAAAGTTTGGTTCAGATAAGCAGTCTTTTCAAAATTATTGAATTACCTGAAGCGTGTAACGAAAGGAGAAACTTATAAATCAATGAACTCTGCAATTTTTTTCCTAAGATAATCTATCTTGGGGAGAATGTTAGTATTTTGTTTTCTACTCAAACCGGAGTTCCAGGAGACAAACATAGAAGATAGAACAACTTTTAGATTTACAGTTCGATCTACATTGAACTGTAAATCTAAAAGTTAATTTGTGTCTTTCAGACCCATAAGGAGAACATCTGAACTTCTATACTCCATTGTACTGGTGAGCAAAAGGAAAAGTATACTATTATCCAATGAAATAGTTCAGAAATTGTAAACTCGGTTTGAATTTATCTTAGAAAAATTATTTAAAAATTTTCTAAGATAAATTAGGACGTTCGAGAATGACTGATGCTTGATTCAGTCTTGATTGAATAAAATAAAAAAATTATAATAAAAGGACCGTTTCAAACACAGGCATTATATTATTTTAAACATGAAAAACAATATTTTTATTGTATAATTTACTTTTAAATCTTATTTATTTACAACTTATGTTTATAATCCTACATATACGCATATATGCATGCTTTGTATGTAAGTGGATGTTAAACCTTTATAAAAAAAATTGAGTGAAGTAGAATATTGTATAATTAAGAGAAATGGATGACACAGTTGGTAAGATAATAAAAGGGACGATATTTGTAGGGGTCAGTAGAAAAACCAACTTAAAAGAAACTTTTGAATAAAAGTTTGTTCTTTAAGGGAGGGGATCTATTCATTTTTTACTCTACCTGACCTTTTTTTAGGTGAAGATCAAAAGCTACAAAAAATCCTTTCGAAGAACGTGGTGCTTTCCATTTCTTCCAATCCTTGAAAAAGGATTAAACGATTATTTACTTTCCAATACGTGCCTCTGGGGAAAGATTTATCTGTTCTGAACTTTCAATTGAATGGTGATAATGTCAGATGATAAAGCTTCCACTTCTCCATCTTCTCACATTTACAAAGTAGAATACTTAAAAGTTTGATGTCAGACTGCGTTGGAGTAATCCCATCATTATTCTCCACGCGCTGTTTTTCTCTTGCTGCATCAATTTTTTTAAACGATTGCTAAAACTCTCACGATTTGGAAAATAGCCTTTACTTATAGCTTAATATAAGTGATTTATTTATTGCGAGATAAGATGTTTTAATTTTGTTTGCTTCTTTCAAATGAAAATAATTCCCGGTAGGAAATACTTTGTTTTCTGATCATTGGACAGGACAAACATCAAATCAAATAACCATTTCCAGTCTTTGTTACAATTATGGAAATTAAAAAAAAGATATCCAACTTTATTTGGATACTTAAATTGCAGTTAATTTATTCCGAAGAATGGGGCATGCTCAGAATGATACTTTAGAGTTTCATTACTGTGATAATGGATGGATTGAGGGTTGGAAAGAAGTATCTTGGATGGGTTTAGGGATGCAAAGTTCAATGATACATGTCATGTTTCTCTTCTAGCTTAAATAATATATTGAGGTATTCTGTTTATGCATATTATTATTTTAAAATATTTACCGATTTCTAAAACTCCAACAGGCTGTAATATTTTCCTTTTTATTTTCTTTCAGGAATTCAATCTCTTCTAAATACTCGCTGGGAGTCTTTGTACTACTGACCTTAATACTATCACTATTTCAACTGGCTGATTCTCATGAAGTCGAATCTGCTGAAAACACAGCTGCAAAGAAAGAAGAAAAACGATCTCCACAGATGTACAGCTTCGGGTTAGGTAAAAAATCAGTCCACGATTATAGTCCAGAATACAGCTTTCCACCGGAATATGTAGATGACGAGGTGAAACGAAGCGACAATAATGATTACGAGAGATACAGTTTCGGCCTAGGTAAAAGGTCAGATGTCAATCGTTTCGCATTTGGATTAGGCAAGAGGGACCCGAACCGATTTGCCTTTGGTTTAGGTAAAAGGGAACCCAGTCGATTTAACTTTGGACTTGGCAAAAGGGAAGTAGATCTTGGTTTTGACGACCACATGAAACGAAGATACTCATTTGGATTAGGAAAACGGGATGATCCCCGGTTCACCTTTGGACTGGGTCGTCGAAAGAGGTCATTGAATAATATGTCACACCTTCGAGATGAATAAATACATCGCAACAGTATTGAAAAAGAGTAGATTAGTTAAGGGTGATGGTAGTTGGATCCCAATTCAGGATTAGTGATCAAAAATAAAATCGACTAGACGATGGACAAGTTGATTATAGAAAGTAGAGCTTATCTTAATAAAAAGAAACCATCCTCACTCCTTTTAGTGACTATTACTCCTAAAATGCTATCAGATTAGCGTTGATATATCATGCTACCCACACTTTGTACAATCAGGCGATTTTGTGTAAATGTGTCATTTATTTTTATTTAAATTCTTTAATACATATATAAAAATATAAATATTATAATGAGTCTGTTATTTGATTAATTTCTTCTGGATAAATCAATTTTTTCAATCAGATATGCGAAAAACTTTGAATATGGCTTTTGTTTTACATAAATATGGGAAACCAACGTGTCAAACTGATTACCAGAGAAAATTTGAAATAAAATGAACTTTAATAACATGTGTTGTGGAAAATTTAATTATCAATACGAAAGATTAAAGATGGTGTTGAATTAATATTATACTTCAAAAATAAACACTTTTTTACACTTTATAAATTATAAAATTAAAAAAATAATAATAAAAATAAAAATAAAGATAGAACAAATCTGGAAACTGCGTGTGTGTTCTGAGGTCGATTTTCTGTTTGCTGGATGAAAAACTGAGTTTCTGGAAGGAAAAACTACACTAACCTTGCCTGAGACCGACTAACTCGGCCACGTTGTGTAAAAAGCCCATAAAAATTTCACACATCATCGAAGGGAATCTAACTCGGATCTTTTCCACCCGGTGTAGGGAGGACGCTGATTTTACCAACTGTGCTACCCACGAGGGGAGGGCAGAAGGGTGAAAAGGGTAACTACAGACCTGTAAGTTAGATCCCTGTGGCAGGGAAAAAACAGAATTAATAGTTGAAGTAATGCAAGGTCATCTTAATAGGAGTGAAACCATAAGGTTCTGGTCAGCTACATCATCTACTTAGGCTTTAGTAAAGCTTTGATAGTGCACCACATGCACGATTGTTGTATAAATTGGAGCAATGTGGCATGAGGGGTAAGTTACTATATTATGGGTAAAGGGATGGTTAAGTGATAGAAGACAAGAGTGATTATAAATGGATATCACTTTAATTCATGAAGATGCACTACTCTTCGTGGACTAAAGTGATAAGCAGTTCTACAGAGGTCGGTGGTGAGTCCCTTACTATTTGAGATATTTAATAATGATATTAATGAATGCATTTCAAGTTTGATTTCTAAATTTGCTGCTGATAGAAAGGTGGGCATAATAGTTGATGACAGCAATTAAGGAATGCTACTTCAGAAAGATCTGGATAGACTAAGTAGATGGGCTATAAGATGGCAATTAGGTTTAACATTCATAAGTTCAAGGTACTGCATTTGGGTAGCAATACTGAATAACATAATTTGAGTTGTTACCAAACTCAAGGTCACTACCTTGAGTTTGGTAACAACTTGGGATAAGAATAAAGACTAGTGGTAATTGTACAGTGTGACGAAATTCTTTGAGCACTGCAACCAGGTTGCGAGAACGGCCCATGAGATTCTGTCAGTAATATACAGGAACTTTGCCAGCAGGGAAAGGAGGCGATTATTCCATTTTATAAGGCAATGGTCGGGCCACATCTGGAATACTGCTTACAGGTCTAGAAAGGACACAGACAAGAGTACAGAGCAGAGCCCAAGACTAGTTGGGAGCACAAACTGTAATCTTTAGAAGCTAGATATGTGTGCTGACCTAATTGACGTGTGTAAGGCATTACTATTAAATTATAGAGTTAGACTTTCTTTTATTTATTTTTTGCAGCCAGCTGGACAAACTTTGCCTTCACAACGAGTTGCATATACAATTTTTTTTTGTGATGTCATCTTGTCTGAAAGTAAGGTTAATCTTCCATTTAGTTAAAAGATGGTCAATGGTTAATAGAAAATTAACCTTTTGTTGATATAATGCCATCTCTAAAAGGTTAGCGTGCCAGTTCTACACTACTTTCAAAAGCGTGTTTAAAACTAGTAGTGTTTACAAGTTAGTATTTAACACGAGAAATTGATATTTGCTTTGCTTTTCTATGCAATAAAATAACAATGCATAAAACTGTAGAGCGCAGAATTAATTTACCAAATTAGTGCCTCAAAATTATAAAACATCTAAGTCTTTGGGACTTAGCTGTTTTCATCATTATCATCCATTTTCCATCCACTGCAGGATGAAGGCCTCTCCAGCAACTTTCCAGTTCCTTCTGTTTTGGGGCCAGCAGGATTTAAACTTCCGTAATGCAATAACAGGGCAACTCGTTGAGAAGCCAACGTTTCTTCTGCTGTGAGTGACATATCTTTGTTCAATTTTCTCAGTTGGTAATACCAAGAGCTCATCAAAGCTACGATTACATATTTGAAGAATGGCACTATGAAAGAACTTCGGGGCTCTCTTTGTTCATTGAATTTTATATGGAATAAAAGTATTCAGAACGCTGCTAAGTATTGGTTGGAGCTACCAAAGAATTTTTCTTTGGTAGCTCCAACTAAAAACCAAGAGACTAAAAAACAAAAGTCTAATGCGTTGTTCCGTCAGCTGGAAATGTGATGACATCAGTATTTTTTGGATGTAGAAGTCATCATGATTGACTACCTGAAAAAGAGTACTGCTGTTACATACTACGCCAACTTCGTGAACCCATCAAGGAAAGGCAGGATGGAAAACTGCGAAAAGGTGTCTTGCTCCTTCACAACAATGCACCCAGTCGCACCTCCCAGATTGCGATGACTGCCATACAAGACTTCAGAATTTCAGTTACTTCAGAACCTATCCTATTCTCTACATCTTGCCTCTCTGTGACTTTCATTTGTTCTCAAAACTGAAGGATAACATCTGTTGGAAAAGATATGCCTCCGACTCTGGGGTGATAGCAGCACCAAGATAACGATTTTTCCCAGTGGGATCAAAGGAACTAGAGCATCGGTGGCTGGGGACCATGCCGAAAAATATAACTTGATTATGTGTGACAGAATACGAACTTTTTGAACCACCCGCGTATTCTATTCTCCGTTTTTCCTGCTCCATCACATCACTACTCTCCCGTCAAGACTAGTAGTAAGTTTTCTAAAGTTGGGGACATCATCAATTGAGAATATCATTTTTATGGTGGTAGTGAGTGCGGTTCGAGGTATGCTTAAATGTTATTTATTGAAAATGGCACATCGAAGAGGATCGTTTTGGAGCAAGAGTCCACAAAAGTATTTTAGTTGGGTCAGAAGATGCCAAAATCTCTGCACTGCTAGTTGAAGTGTTGTATTGCAATCCATCTAAACTTAGATATCTTTAAATGTAACGCTGATTAAACTATAGTTTTGCATTAAAACATTATGCCAAACCAAATTAAGTGATAATGAAGATCTGGAATCACGTAATTAATTTCTGGTTGAATTTGAATAGGACTTAGTTTTGGAAATGGAAGATAATGCAATTTGATTTATCAGGTTTGGTTGACATTGAGGATTGGCCAAGATATGTTGCAAATTGCTTAAATAGTCGATGGCGAGTTGAGTCTTTAGCGATTTATTCGATCCCCATTGAGTACATAATTTCGATAAACTTGACGTAATCGGCTTAAGACATAATATCAGGTTTGCTGGCAGAGGTAAGTTGATAGATGTCGAATCAAAAGCTCAAAATCTTGAGTATTTTGAGAACGACTGATTTGGTCTCTTTGGTAAAGAATGATGGTAATTCTACTTTATGGAGAGCAGTAAATCTATAGTAGTTGAGATGATAGCAGGCATGATGTATAGATTGGGTGATCAGTGGGACTATTATTAATGAATACAAGCTCCATTGTGGCAAATAGGGATCATATTCGGGATAACCTAGTTGTAGAGCGAAATAAATTCACCTTTTAAAATTTGAATTGAAGACATATATAGCTGTAATCTCTTTCAAAAGAGTCAGGAGAGAGGAACACATACCTTGAAGGCATCAACAAGCTATGGTCTTTCGCTCAATGTTAGCCTTACCCCTTCAGTAGAGGGCGATGAGATGGTTTTTATGAACGAGTATGAACTTGTCTTCAAATAAGAATTTATTACCACGCCGTATCTCTGAGGGTCTCGTGATGCATTGCCCCATATACCAGATGGAGCCCTTAGTATTGTGTATCTGGACAGAATTCTTAGACACAATAATATCAGTCATCCGACATAGAAGAATAATCTCAGTTATGTCCATTCAAATCTGTGGCAATTGTAGTAGAAGATCGCAGTAGAAAAAAACTATTAGTATCAACTGTCCTCAAGATACCTCAGATGACAATTTAGTACCGATTTCTACACCCAATGAGCATTTTTCTGGTCACTAATCTGGGCTTCATATTGTTTGTCTTTACAATAGCGCCAAATGGAATTTTAAATCTCACAATTGCATCACTAAAATTGAGTGAGTCCCATAGATGACGTGAGGAATTTTTATGGGCCTTTGTTCACATATGGCCGAGTTAGTCAGTCTGAGGAGAGAGTAGCATGGTTTTTTTCTACTGGAACTCGGGTTTTTCATCCAGAAAACAGAAAATCGACATCAGAACACGCGCAATTTACAAACAATGTACACGAAGCAATATGGCCTTAGTCGCTGATGCTCCTAAAACCCAACTGGTGTAAAACAGATCAATCATGTCCAGGCTTATTAATGTTATTTTAAACCTAAGAATAATTTTTCAATAATTGGAAGTACGTCATGAAAGCCTTGTGTTGCACAACAAAAACTATTTTACATTTCAAACAATCAAAAACAAATTGCTTCCAACAATATACATTTGGCACTGTTAAATACAATAAGTCACAAATGACTGGAACATTGTAGGCCTCATCTATCCCTTCGTAAGGAACCAACTCAGGTTCATCGTAATTTATTGCTTTTCGATTCCTTATATCTCTAAATTTTAACGATGGCACCCAGAAACAACAAACGCAAAAGTAAATCCTCATCAAAACGTCAAGGCCACAAGATTCAGGTACCTTCAATACGCATAAGGAAACGTTTATTCAAGACTTACATTTACAGGATCCTGAAGCAAGTTCATCCACAGATTTCGATATCGCAAAATGCATTGGCAGTGGTGAATAGTCTTGCATGGGATATGTTCGAAAGAATAGGAAAAGATCCAACTCTTGGTCGTAATGGGAACAAAAAGACCACTTTAACCATTCGTGAGATTAGAACCGCTGTAAGAAGGCTACCCATCGATATAGCAAAGCATAAGAAGGACATGAAACGATAAACCTCCTCAAGTGTTGGAATTTAAAACAAAGAAGCCCGAAATGTTCATATTTTTAAGCAGTCATTTTCAGCCAAAGAAGGGATTTCAAATTCTGTATTTATGGAACAATCTGTAAAACGGCTTTTTTGAAAAAAAATCATTAAAATATTTTTAAGTCGAAAGGATTCTTGTCTTTTGATTAACATATACAGTACTTATCAAAATATTACAGTTCTCCAGTTCACAATAGAAGGTGGTTAGAATCTTTGTACATAAAAACAAAGTATAATTAATAACTATACAATATAAACTAGCTCTATAATAATTATACAATGCAATTTATCCATCGAACATTTTAAAATAATAATTCAAGAAGTTCAAGAAAACTTGAACTTGGAAAAAAAAAAATGGATAGTTACCAGCAACTACTTGGTAACTATCCAGCTGACAACTCGCTAGCTAAAAGAAACCTCTCAAGTCTAAACCACTTCCCCTGTAATTTGAAATTATGGCTCCTAGTCCTGAAATTCTTTATAACCGAAAATTCTGCCTTCATTCATTTTACTACTAATCCCTCTCAGAGCTCTATAAATCTCAATCAGATCCCCTCCAAGGTGCCTGGTTGCCAAGCTCTGTAGCCAATCTCACCATGCAATTTCCTTGCTTTGGACCCTTTCCAGAATCTCAATGTATTTTTTTCGGATGAGGTCTCCATACTAGGCCACAATATTTCAAATGTGGTCTTACAATTGCCTTGTACAGTAGGATTATGACCTCCCTATCTCGAAAGAATAATATTCGATAAATCATCCACAGGACACCATGGGCTATCCTGGCAGCCTGCTTGCACTGCTCAGAGAATTTCATATCCGCCTGCATCCTAACTCCGAGATCCTTTTATTTCTCTTCTCTTTTAAATTAAGCCACACCAAGCGTATATAAATTATTCTGGGGAGCCAACCTGACCACTGTTAAAGCTTGTTCAAATCATCCTGAAGGAGCGCTGATTGGAACTGATCATAACGACTCCCTCCAATCTTTACAACGTCTGCAAATTTTGACATCATGCCATCTACCCATTCTTCGATGGCATTTATGAAAATGACACACAAAAGTGTGTCCAAGAACTGATCCTTGGGGTACCCCATTTCTGATGTTACACCAATATGAAGTATAAATATCTGAAGAATAATAATAAATGAATTATACTTAATACACTGAAATACCGTTACATTAAAAACGATAATAGTTACTTTAGGTTAACTACGTGGATAAATATAGTAGTTACTGAGGAGCCAAAGTCCAAGCGCTGTTATGATGTGCCTTCACAACGAGTTGCCCTACTACTGTACTATTTCAGGAAAATGATATCGCTAAAAGATTAATCTGACATTTATATAAAATATAATACTGATATTACTATTCAATTTTAGGATGAGCAAACAAGTTATCTGAGAGACAAAATACAGAAAAACGTTTATACACTCAGTGACCAAAAAATTAGAAACTTTTACAATTTGCGCCAACAGACAATTAAACGTACCGTATACAAATGTAATTTTGTCACATGGCATGATTACGGGTTTCTTGCTATCTGATAAATACTGTGAGCTTTCTAGGGGAACTCAAGAACCTTCGTGTCCACCATTCAAGCGGCTGAAGATGGTATCATGGTGTGGAGTGGGTTCTGTTAGTACAGATTGGGTCCACTCATGAGTAACACCATTGAATAAACTCCAACTACAACTTCAACATCAAAATTCAGATAATTTTGATACTGGAGTTGTAAAAAAGATACCGATGGAGATAAAGACCCTGAAACATGCTTAAGACTTTCTTGTGGACAGTTCACTAGACTAAAACAAGTGGGAGCTGTCATCTTCAACAATATCAGAACCTTTTTTTTAAAAAACTATGATGCCAATTCTGAGCCATTTTTTTTCTAATAAAAAGGAAACAGGTATTTTTCATATTTTCATCCCGGTGAACCAATTCAAGCAAAGTATCAATATGGTTTGAGAGGTCAGGAAGAAGAGTACCATCATCATCTTCGCAATTAGATAATGCACTTTATTTATTGTATGCACAGTTTGTCTTTTTTCCTGCACAGCTGTTATTTACTTCCTTAAACAATTCAGCAAAACAGGGCAGAATCCTGGCTTATTAGCAATGTTCAACATAAAATGCTTCAGCTTGGTAAATTGAGCTTCTTCCTCAATAACTTATAAATACTTGGGCTTTGAAGGTAAACATTAAGAGTAAAAGCCTTGTCTATGACTGTCCACCTTCTGCCTTTCAAGCTGCATGCAGATGACAGAATTTGGGATAAAAGAAATGCATAATGTGTTGCAGTAAGGCTATCCTCTTGATATTTTAAGGAGTCCAAATGACTAGATCGTAGGTATAGCTTAGCTTAATTTTTCTAGCACTCACCTCATAGTAATCCGCTTAGTTGGTGGAAAGTTTTACCACATACATAGTGGTTATGGGATTCTAATAACTTAAGGGGATTATAAATTTTAAAAACTAAGTTATTGGCTTTTAATTTTTCTAAGAAAGGAAAGTGCACCTTCCATTCTATGGTTGCCTAATTAAAATAAATTAAATGCAGTGAGATAAAAGCTAATAGCCACGCACGAGAGACTTTCGAAATCGTCTTCAGTTAGCTATAATGGGGAGGGAAGAGCGCGCGAGTGTGTTATATACGGGTTGAGTTCCCCGAATGCATTTCAGTGCACGTGGAAACTTAATACATGCTAAATTCCAAATGGGGGAGAAGTTGGTTGGAATCTTTTTGTTTAATAGGTTAAGTGATGTGTGGCGCTTAAACCACTCAATGAGGAGAGCTTCGTTTTGAAGGATTTTATAGCTGGAATTTAGTTTAACTACTGTAATGGCTGAATCGATGAGTGGGTTATGATTATAAGATTGAACTTGTTGTGTTAGTTCTGTACTTGATAAATTAGATTTGAAGCTATTAAAGTGGTAGTATGCACGCGTATTAGAAATTTTTGATGTCCCAAATTTTGCTGTTGTACTGCCTATGCTTGGCAATCTGATTGGCGTCTGATCAAATATATAATGTTGTTATGATATTGTGTCCCATACTCGTATGTTGTCTTGTATGAATTGAATTTGGAACTTAGTATGTTATAAGATGTGAATATTAATTTGATATCTATATTTTTAAAAATCTGTTGAAGTCTTTTGCATATTGTTGATGATATGGGAGGGCGATAAGGGGTTTATGTATCTTATTCACGTGGTTATTAATTTTGCTTGGGTTATTTGTGTTATTATGGACTTTGGTGGTGGTTTCCTTTATTAGTTGTAATGGGTATTTTCTGTCGACGAATTTTTTGGTGAGGTATTGCAATTCTACAGATAGGTGTGTTTGTGTGTGTCTATATTTGATGGCGTTGTATAGAACTGCTTTTTTGATGTATAGAGGGTGGTGTGAGTGGTAATGTAAGAATTTACCTGTATGTGTGTTCTTTCTGTATATTTTGGTGCATAAAGATGTACCTATTTTGTATATAGCGAGGTTTAGAAAATTAATTTTATTATCGGTTTCTACTTCGAGGGTAAATTTGAGTCTTTCATGTGCTGTATTAAACGTGTTCAGTAAAGTATCGATGGTGGTTCTGTTGCCTATTAAGAGGATTAAACTATATATGAGATACGCAGATGACGTCCTGCGTATCTCATATATAGTTTTATTTTAATTAAATTAAACAACCATAGAATGGAAGGTGCACTTTCCTTTCTTAGAAAAATTTTAAAGCCCATAACTTAGTTTTTAAATTTATAATCCCCTTAAGTTATTAGAATCTTATAACCACTATGTATGTGATAAAACTTTCCACCAACTAAGTGGATTACTATGAGGTGAGTGCTAAGCTAAGATATACCTACGATCTAGTAAGGCTATCCTTAACCCTGTTGAGCAATAAATTTTTATTCTGTTGAAATTGAAAAACTTGCTTTTTAAGCCCGGATGTAACTGATCTCAATAAGATATTTTGGGTGTTGGCTCATTCTCTGCACTTAACCCTGGTACTTCATGTCGGCCATGGCTGAAAAACTAGGACTGAACGCCTCACAATCAGTTGAAGGAGAAACTCAGTATTCGGCCAAGCAAATGTGATAAGGTTTTCCCTTTTCAGTGCTTGTAAAACACCAATCATAAAAATTAGATCCACACAGTCTAGCTTTATTATATAACAATGATGCACAATTATCTTGATGTGGAATACTATCATACTTACCAACTGCTTTCAGCCAGTCAGTAACCCAGAAAAATTTAGGACGCTCAGACCTAAATGATTTAGGTCTAAGCAAGGTCTGATGATGGGTATCGGCAAGATACCTGAAACGTTACTCAATGTATATTAGTTCAACTTAAAATATTTTTAGTGTGACGTCATATTTCAGTATCCTATCACAGGACAATGTTCCTGAATGGTCCACTTTATACAGTAGAGTATATGGTGTGTTTCCAGAACATATATATTATAAAATAAATATTTAAATACAACTTTTTTTGATCAAAATATAATAATATTTTAATTATACATGACAATTTTATTAATAAAAATTAACTTTTGGATACTTTCAAATTCCAATCCCTTAAAAACTTTGTAGTAGGAGATGATTTTCAAATATTGCTTCAATTTATTAATTGTAGGAGAACAGATTCGGTGTTGTTTTAATCAAATTAATAGAATAAATCAAATTTAATTAAATTTTTAAGCAACTGTAGGATTCATTAAAAATTGAAAAATAAATACGAGCTTCACTCTGGTTGTTTTTTTTTTTGTTTATGTTTACAATTATTAGTTCACTAATGTTAACCAAATTTTAATGTTTTATGGTCCTTTGAAAAAAATCATTTATAAAAATGATTACAGAATAGAGATGGAACCGGTTTAAGAGAGTCCAGATAAAGATTTTCCCCTTAAGAGAAAAATGAATACAGAGCAATCGAATCGCCACCTGTACAACGAGTTGCCTCGGTATTGTACTTTTTCAAACAGCGTTTATGGGTTAACTGTAGGAAAAAAGGAAGTGCTATTAGAATAGATTTATGGATTAACTATACTAAAAAAGGAAGTGCTATCGGGAGATCTGTCACTTAGGCCCGTTTTATGCAACACGCCGTGCTTAATGTCTAAAATCGTATCACCATCTTTTTTTTGCAATGTCCCCATACAACACACACATGTTCCTTAGAGTCAGCTTTACACTTACAATCGCTTGAACAAATCCAAGTAAGAACCTCAAAATCAAACCATTGGGAATGGAAGGGACTAGCATCTATGTGCTGGCCACACACACCTCTCCAACAATCAGTGCACCAAACACGAGCCGCATTATCATCCTAATGAAACCATTAGTTTTTATGAAACGTTCACAAAACTCCATCGCATGGACAGACAATTCCCTCAACTCATTTCTAAAGGTCAAATCACTTCAGAATTGATTGTCAACAGTTCCTCGATTATTGACTCGAAACAATTGATGATTCAGATCTCTAGCCACATATAAAGTTCTTAAGTGTCTAGAGTAGTCCCATCCAACCAACAATTTTTTCAGGTAATATCTCTATTCCATAACTCCTTGGACAGTGATTTGGGCTTGAACCATTGGTCAATTCCTGGAGTCAGGAATGCCACCTGGTACATTGACATTCTTCTATTTCAGCATGACAATGCGCCTTGCCATGCTGCCTGCAGTGACTTGATTTGAAGATATGAGCGTACAAAGACTTCACTGGCCTTCGAATGATCCCTACTTTGACCACACTGAACACCTATGGGATCAACAGGAATATCGTCTTCAGGGCACAGAATTGATTTGGCTAATTTTTAGGCAAAATTAGCCAAAAATATCGCTTTCTATCACCAAAAATTGTTCGGTTAACGAAGAAAGACGTAGGCGTGTGACTTTTGGCAATATAGTGTATTTATACATTAAGATTATTAATTAATCTAAGTATTTGCAAACAAAAATTTCCTTTGGTACTACACTATGGTGATAGTTAACTAGCTTTCTAAGATTTAACCTTATTATTCACCCCTTTTACGACTCTTTCATATTCTTATCATTCGTCAGCGAATCCATAGATTCTTTAAGTTGAGTAAACCAAGCCAAGAAACTATTCCTGCAACTCTAAGCACCATTATACATAAATAAAAGTCGCCAAGAAATCCCATTCTTTAACTTACTGCCGCGATAAATTTACTTCCGATGTTTGACACCGAGGGCGCTTTATAGCCTCAATAGCCTGGTGGATAGCTTCAGAACTAAATTTTCCACATAATTCTTTTCCTTTCTCCGACCATAAAAATTCTTCGCGTCAATGGTGGAATTCGAAATAAGGCCCTTTTACATGGTGTGGAAAGGAGGGTGGTTAAAATCCATTTGCTACCCGCGTAGGCCCTAGACGGAAAAAGGATGTTGTTTTGGGAATTTTTTTTTTCTTTTCTCCATCTCGAACAGCACCTCTGAGAAGTCTTACAATATAAGACAGTCTTTCATTCCACAAGAAAAACATTGTGAAATAAGGTCTGTTAATCATAGAAAGAGTCACGCGGATATTGTGAGCGTTATTGGTCAAGCAGATTCCTGGCTTCCGTATTTCGTGCTGTTTGAGCCGAAAGTTCAACTCCTATCGCTTTTAGAAACGGACAATATGGAGTGTTGTGATGAAGAAATAGTACACTCCTTTCTGGTAAGTCTTAGAAATGCAATCATACACTTATTAGAGGTAGGTTAAGCACGAGTATGACGCACCACACAGCCCCATACACACGCACTCGAATTCAAATATTACCTGGAAGCTCTTCAACCACTTACTATAAAAATAACACCAATACGTTTTTCTTCTTTTTCGACCTCTTGAGAACTGGTAAGATTTCCCAGTTCTTAAAACCAATATACGTCAGTTATCATCAACAGCTGCTTTCTTTTTTGTAACTCTTAAATGATACCGAGTTAGATTCAGTCAGATTTTCAAATTAAACTGTGTGGAATCTTAATATCCAACCCTCGTATGAGGTAGACAGGCTAAAAGCTTCAACTCTAGAAGTGTATTGACATTAACTTTAAATAAAAGCAATATATACAGTGACTAGACAAAAAATTAGAAACACTTTGCAATTGGTATCAACGGATGGTTAATGTACATCATGCAAATTTAAGTTGTCATATGGTATCATCGCAAGTTCCTTGGTATCAAATAAATATTGTTCGCCTCCCTGGGGCATACATATCTTTGCTTCATTTTTACCCCGATTGCGATGGATTCTTTCAAGACGACAACGCAACTAACCACCATGCAAGAACTGTGTGTGAACGGTCCGAGTAACTTTCTCAAGATTTCCAACATCAACCCTGGCTGCCTAATTCTCCAGATCTGAATCCAAATGAGATGGAATATGTTGATATGGATCCAAATGTATGGGATATGTTGAAAAGGGCAGTTTGGCTTCGAAGTTCTCTATTGCCCATAACACACAAGTAGACAAATAACCTGATGGAAGTATGAGCAAATCTGTAGTAAGACTCTCTCAGACATCTAGTGGAACCCGTGCCACGACTTGCATGGGATGTAATTCGGGCAAAAGGTGGTCCTACTAGATATTGAATAAAGGTTCCTAATTTCTTGGCCAACGAGCATAATTTTCTGTTAAAGCAGTGCAATACGAATGCAACGTGGAGCTAAGTGCCTCCACAATATGAGATTAATGCACTAAGTAGCAAATCACTGTGCTCAAAACTCCATACGACATTCCATGGCGTGCAGAAACTTCAGAGAGAAAGAAATCTTTCTAACAGTAAGTCCCGCAGTGAAACCAAATCAATCGCTTGTCCTCATTCGAACTTACTGAGTTCCGCAACATGTGGAATTTTTGAAATGTTACTCATTATTTTGATAACAGTGTATATAAAAATCATTGGAACTATTAGTATCCATGAATATTATTATACTCAAGTCTAAAATGCCATCAGTGTTCTTTCCGATTTTCAAAACTTTGATGGTTTTGGGGGATATCATTACTAGTGGCATATGATGGCAAGCTTACAATAGCATCAGATAAAGTTTTTCCAGTTCTTCCTTGAATTTATTTAAGCTATCAACTTCTACAACGACAGATGGAAGTTTGTTCCAGCAATCAACCACTCGCTGGCTATATGCAAATTTCCGCACATTTATTCTGCAACTGTCTCTCTTCAATTTGAATTCATGCCCCTTCAACTGCGTAATCTCAGCAAGAGGAAGAACACCATTAACATTCATCTTACTCAAGCCATTCAAATCATTATAACACCTCAATCAGATCACCTCACATGTGCCTATTCTCCAGAAGCTAAATTTTGCACAACTGAAACCTTTCTTGATAAGAGCACCTCTTTATTCCTTACCTATCTCTTTGCCCTTCTCTGTACTTGTTTTAGCAGCTCTACATCCTTCCTAAAATGAGGCCCCCAGACCGGTATGCAGTACTCAAGATGAGGCCTGACCATTGCCTTATGCAATGGAATAATCACCTCCTTATCTCTGCTAGCAAAATTCCTGTATATCATTGACAAGACACCATCAGCTACTCTTGCAGCCTGCCTGCAATGCTTAGAAAACTTCATATCTGACTGCACAATTACCCCCCAAGGTCTTTTTCATTCTCCACTACCCTGAGTGCATTACAGCACAATTGGTACTTTAGGCTTATCGCTATCATATTCAGTACTTTGCATTCGTCAACGTTAAATTTCACTGTTGCTACTTCTCAGCCCATCTGTCCAACTTTGCCAGATCCTGTTGCAGTAGCATACTGTCATTAACAACCCTGCCAACTTTTGTATCATCTGTAAACTTGAACGTTAAGCCTTCATTAATATCATTGATACAACAATGGGCCCAACACCGAACGCTGGGGAACTCCAAATAACATTAGTCCGAAAAGAGCACTATTCACTAATTACCACTCAGTCTTCTCCCACTCAACCGCCCCTTATCCATAGCAGTAACGTGCCCTTAATACCATTCTGCTCCAATTTATACAGTAGTCTTCCATGTGCCACAGTACCAAAAGCTTTCCTGAAATCCAAATATATGATATCAAAATTATTCCCTGCATCCAATTCCTTTGTGACCACATCATAGTATTCAATGAAATTTGTCAGACAAGAGTTCCCCTTAACAAACCCATGCTGTGTCTGAGCTATAACTGCACTGTTGTCTAAACGACCCTGTAGTGCTTCTTTAAACAGTGACTCCATTATTTTCCCCGGAACAGAAGTTAAACTAACAGGTCTGTAATTACTCGTGTCACCCCTTGATCCTCCTTTGTATATTTGGGATACATTTGCACATCTTCAGTCTGTGAAGAACACCTTTGAGTCCAAGGGTGCACTCATAATTATGGCTAAGAGTTTGCTCCCTCCTTCAATATAATTAGATAGATCCCATTCACCTCAGGTACCTTTCTTATGTTTAATTTCAACAATTTATCCTCAACTTTCCTCTCATTTATTACAAAATCATTTAGCTCTCTGTTAGAGGTTGATAAACTTCTGGCCTCAACTTCCCTGCAGAATTCCTCATGTGTGAATGTAGACGCAAAATACTCATTCAGATTGTCAGCTATCTGATCAGAATCATCAATGGTCGAACCATCGATATCAAGTGGACCAACCTGATTCACCCCCTTCCTTGTAGAGTTTACATAAGTAAAGAAGTCTTGCGTCCTTTGCCAAAGATTTCTGGTAATCTGCCTTCACTTGCCTAACCTCGTTTGTGATTTGATTACAGGGTATCTTATATCTTCCATAGGCTTATTTGTCACTCTAATTTATATGCATGCCATGCATTTTTCTTCTCTGCCACGAGTCCCATTAGTTCAACTGACATACATTTTGGCCCATACTTTGATGAGTATTTCTTAGTTGGTATGAAAAGCCTAGTAGCTCACACGATTAATTACTTGAATGCTTCCCATTTTGAATTTGCTGTTGGTAACATCGTCAGTTGGTCCCACTGTATAGAATTTAAAAACTATCAGACCACCATAGTTGCCTTTATGAAAGCAAAAACCCTTTCCCCTACCCCTGATGACAGTTACATCTTTAAATAATTTCCACTTCAGCACACCGTGATCATTGTCACCAAGTGGTTCCTTTATCTACAAATTCTTAATGCATGAATAATCACTGCTGATAATCAGATCAAGAGTATTACTTTCTCTGGTTGCCTCTCGAACATGTTGCTGTAGAAAACAATCCTCCAATAAATCCACAAAAGCTTTGCTAGTGTGCGAGTGACCAAGCCACAAGTTCTAGTCAATATCTGGGAAGTTTAAATCCTCCATTATAAGACATTCTGATTTACCAGCCCACTATTTCTCTGTACAGTTGTTCATTGAACTCATCAGAGTCATTAAACCTATGACATAATGCTAATCTCATTTTTGCTTTTCCAGTGCTTATGTTCTTGTTTATACTCCCACACGACCACGAGGTCAGTGGAGTTTACAATAAATCAATCAATCAATACAAACATTAATCGTATTTAGCAGTCACAGGCTTGAATCCCGGTCCACTCAAAGAGCGCGTGCTACTGCACTCACGCTCCTGACCACTCTGCTACGTATGTTACACCGTCTACCCATGTAGACTGGATGCACTGTCTTAGATTTTGTTTCTTAACTAACAGCATAACCCATCCTCTCTTCCTTTTCTTGCTGTCCTTTCTGTACACACTGTACTCCCAAAATTCGAATTCCTTTTATTTGTATGATACCACGTTTCTGATATTCAAACAATATCCGCCTTCGATGTCTTGAACAACACTTCAAATTCATTTACTAGACTCCCGGAATTGGTGTACATGCACCTGTTCTTGCTCTTAGTTACCCCAACACAGCCTATATATTTACTTTTGTTCCGCAATGACTCTCAGCAGTCTCTGAAATCCCTTGCACAAACTCTCCAGGACCGAATTGATTGACAAGGCTCTCATCATAACTGGCGATTTTTTTTTATTGAACATTGATCTCTAGTTGTTAAGTAAATCCGCAGATCTCGTACTCAATGTCATTAGTGCCAACGTGTACAACAACATCACATTTTGTGCACTTAAAAGATGATATCTGCTCTACAACGTCATAAACCTTGTCCCTGGCAGACATACCCTTGTCCTATTACACCTATCCTTTTTGCACAAAATGTTTCCCTGACAATAACCACCTCCTGTGGGACCAGCGTATTCCGCCTTGAGGATTGCCGCTATATTGCCTGATGATCAAGTGCAAGCTTTGGCATTGATGTGGGCAGCTGACAGCTTGATGGGCCCTTACTTTAAATCCTTCTAGGTTATCTACCCTGTTCTTCAAGCTCTCATAAAGGCCCATAACGCTGAGTTGGCGCCTGACATCCTCACATTCTTTAAATTGAGCACACACAAAGATTTCCTTCCCCTTTGGCAATGTGTCGTTCCAATAGCTCCACAAACATCAAACAAGGATCGCCAATATGGCTGCCGTTGTGAACAGACGTGTGTTTCATCGCTCCGCTAATTTCAGTTTAAAATATGTGTTTTACTTCTGTCAGTGCCATGAAATGTATCCTCACTTGAAGACAAACTGGACTGGATTCCTTTGGTGAGAAAATTTTGCCTATATATTGGGAATTTGGTCAGGTTGAAGCGTTATTTATCTGTATCCTTTGTTGCCAGACCGCATGGTCACCATGTCGCTGACAACAGGGCTATAGAGAGGCTGCCGATATAACACGGCGGCCGCGTTTCCACCTGACACCTTGACTGGGGAGGTGCCCCAACTAGTGCAAACTGAGCAGTTGTTCTGCTCTATCAATCTGTGCCTTTACCGAATAATATCACCAAAGAAATATGAATTTAATGTGTCCCCCCCCACCATAAACTCTCCATGGAGAGAGAGAGAGGCTATCTTCGCACCTGTGCTTCTACCAGAAATCTGACTGCCATGAAATCTGACTGCCATGAACGTCTTCGCCGCTACTAGATATCCCGCTGGGAAAGTAGTCCCGTCCTTTTAGGAGCATTTCTATATCCGGCGTTTCCCCCCCCCCACCATAAACTCTCCACGGAGAGAGAGAGAGGCTATCTTCGCACCTGTGCTTCTACCAGAAACCTGAATGCCATGAACGTCTTCGCCGCTACTAGATATCACGCTGGGAAAGTAATCCCGTCCTTTTAGGAGAATTTATATATCCGGCGTTCCCCTCCCCCCGCTCAAAGTGCTGTGGGGAGACCCAAAACTTTCACAGTCCATTGTGTGCCTTCAAATACACCCACGAACTTGTGGTTGGCATCAATCGCCATCATTTTTAACAAACCATCTAACCCCAACATTGTGAACCCGATTAACCGAACAGTCCCGGTAATCCGGAATCCACGGATATGGAGGGGAAAGATAAGCACAAACATTCCCTGACAGAGACACAAAATGATGATCCCATCATTATTGATCAACTGGAGGATATAGAGGACACCCGACCTGGGACCCCCCCAACCAAGCGGAAAACCCGCAAGCGATTGGTTCCCGAACCGGAACGCGAACCACGATCTCGGGTTGAAACAAAGGAACAGCCAGAAGCCAATGCATCGCAAAAAGAAAGAAATGATGAAAAACAACAAGAACTATGTCTGGACCATACCATACCAGAAGGCTCCGTATACGAGAAAACTCTCTTTCTGAAAACGGCCCTCGAAACCATTTTTAAGGAGAATCCCAGTAGGATATCGTCTGGCCTGAGATCACAGATTGTCACCATCTTTCACAAGATGGAGACAATCCTGCATGACACATATGTTGAAAACGAGAGAGCCATCACACGGCTACACGCCTACATCGAATGCGGGGCAAGACAAATGCCACAGCGCGCCCCGACATATACAGAAGCGCTGAGGACCCCAACGGAAACGCAACAGACAACAACGCACCAGACAATAACAACGCACCAGAAGAGGAAGACGCTACTACCAACACCAAACCTGGTGATACTTAGACCGAAACAAACAGGGAAAATTCCCACAAGCGAAGACCTCAAAGCAAAAGTAATAAATAACATGAAGGAGGATCTGAAGCTAACACGAATAAAAGGGATGAGAAAGATGAGAGACGTAGGGCTGGTAATAGAGACAGAGACGAGGCAAGAAATCCAGAGCATCATTGAAAACCCCAAGATTGAAGCCCTTGGATTAACGGCCCAGCCGCCCAAAAGGAAGGGACCAAATATAATAATTTATGACGTTAGCCCAGAAATTACAGCCACCCAGATAGCTGAAGAACTTTACCACAGAAACCTCCAACGCGAGATCCCGGACAAGCAGCCACAAGAAGTGATAACACCAAAGTTCCACATAGAGGCGAGAGGAGGCTTAAAAAACAGCTGGAGTGTGGAACTAATCCCGGAAGCGTGGCAAGTCCTAAAGGACCGGACAAGGGTCTACATAGAATGGGGAAGCTATCGTTTTCGTGAGCGGGTGGCAGTACCGAAATGCTTTAGATGCTGTAAGTTCGGCCACTCCAGCCACGTCTGTTCCCAGACAGTCCCAACATGCGGACATTGCACTGAAAAGGGACACGAATATAAAGAATGCCCACACAAAGACAAGGAAGCCACATGCGCAAATTGTAAAACAATGAAACTCGAATATACACACTCAATCAGGGATCCTAACTGCCCAATCTATATAAAAGCCAAGAGCACCTACCAAAACAGAATCGATTATGGGTACAAAAATTAAGAAATATAACACAACCATGATCAAAATAATACAAACAAATGCCCAGCGAGCAAAAGCGGTGGCTGACCAGATTCGGGTCAAGGCCGATGAAGAGAACATAGACGTTATTATATTACAGGAGCCGTATGTCCATGCAAGGCGGGTGGCGGGCTACCCATTACAATATAAAGTGATCCACACAGAAGAAGACACCCCGTGGGCGGCGGTATTGGTCAGAAACAAGAATATTACCGCAACAAGAATAACGCAACTATGCACGGCTTGGGCAGCCTGTGCCCAACTCATCACAGCACTGGGTTCCCTCTACGTGGTGGCTCTATACAGTAGACCGGGACAAGAAATAGAGATCGCCATCAACTACCTACGCTACCTACAGAACATCCTGCCAAACGAAAGAATCATAATAGGCGCGGATGTAAACTGCCGCTCCCCGCTATGGTATAGCGCTACAGATGATAGAAAAGGGACAGCAAACGGACAGCAGCTTGAGAATTACCTGACAGGATCACAGTTAGCGGTCCTAAACCAGCCACACCAGTTACCGACATTCTGTAACACCCTCTGGGAGGCCACAATCGACATATCCTTAGCCACTAGGAACCTGGCGAACCACGTGGCCGACTGGAGGGTGGAGGAAGCCTGGACCACCTCGGATCACCGAGTTATAACTTGCACAATAACAAGAACAATGACAAGAGCAACAACAATCAACCAACGATGCCATAGATATGCAGTTGCCAAAGCGGACTGGCCGCTATTCAAAGAACTACTAACCACAGCGATCAACAGTAACCCACTAACCCTGAACCCATTGAACAGCCCAGACGACCTGCAGAAAGTTACTACGGAACTGATGACAACTATCAGTAACCAAGCAATAAGAAAAAAACACCCCCAACTGGGGGCAGTACCCTGGTGGACTCGAGAAATTGCCATGCTCCGGCGGCAAACGATAAAAGCAAGGAAGGACTTTCAGAGGGCCCGCAGATCATGGCCTGCAAACGAAGTCGAAGTCCTGAGACAACAATATA
Organism: Mastigoproctus giganteus; assembly: GCF_048544385.1. Classification (NCBI taxonomy): domain Eukaryota; kingdom Metazoa; phylum Arthropoda; class Arachnida; order Uropygi; family Thelyphonidae; genus Mastigoproctus; species Mastigoproctus giganteus. The sequence goes on along the minus strand of NC_143582.1, from coordinate 191,666,346 downwards.
GGGAGATAAGAAACCGCTATACTGATGCCATTAAGAAGAGCAAAAGACGCTCTTGGGAGCTCTTAGTATCCACAGAAGGAAACACTAACCCCTGGGGCCTAGTCTATAAGGTAACCACCAACAAAATGCCCAGAGGGGAGGTGAATGCCACAACCAGGACCCGGCAGGGAAACCTTACCACGACCTGGGAGCAGTCGATGGACAATATACTGGACACAATCTACCAGAAACCAGCGATGCCGATACTAACAGCACAGAGAGAAATATGCGAGAGCAATGCCAGTTACACCAATCAGGCAATGGAGCCCCCCTTTACCAATGACGAGCTCAGCGTGGCAGCTAGTCGAGTAAGAAGCAAGAAATGCCCAGGTCTCGACATGATTGAGCCGGAAATCTTAAAGAAAACTGTTGAATACGCACCGTACCTATTGCTCACCTTATACAACAGATGCCTGGAAGCCGGCCACTTTCCAAAGGCATGGAAAACGGCCAACTTAAAACTAATTCCAAAAAAACCCCAAAAAAACCCAGAAAGCCCAGATGCATATCGACCCATCGCACTGCTCTCGGTGGTAAGTAAAGTATTCGAAAGACCACTTCACAGAAGAATAATTGCTCACTACGGAAAAGCTGGACTCCATGCCGCGAATCAGTATGGCTTCAAGCCAGGGACCTCGACAGTGGACGCACTGGGAAACCTACTCAGGACGGTACAAGAATGTAGAAACAAGTACCTGCTTCTCATCTCGGTTGACTTTGCTGGGGCGTTTGACTCACTTTGGTGGCCAAGCGTCCTGGCGAGGTTGAGGGAGGCACGGGTGCCAACAAACCTATTCAAGGTCATGGAAAACTATTTATCACATAGAAGAGTGGAGATCAATGTAGAATACCATAAGGTCACAAGAGAAGTACACAGAGGCTGTCCGCAGGGGTCGGTGCTGGGACCACTCCTGTGGAATATGGTGTTAGATGAGTTCTTAGTGATGGATCTGGGACCCGTCAGGACACAAGCATTCGCTGATGATCTGATATTGACCGTGGGAGCGGATTCCCGGGCCCAGTTGGAAACCCACGCAAACCAAGCACTGCAGCAACTCCAGCAATGGGCCGCAAAACACCAGCTAACAATTTCACCCACAAAGACCTCTTCAATCCTGCTTAAAGGAACCCTGCAATTGCGACGACCACCGCAAATAAAAATTAACAATGTCACCATTAAGTTTGTAAACCAACTTAAGTACCTAGGCGTGGTGCTGGACAACAACCTCTCGTTCCAGCTGCACCTAAAGTACATAAGAAAAAAAATCAGGAGCTATTCTGCACTGGTAGCCAGAGTTACTAGGAAAGATTGGGGACTCAAAAAAAGAGCCCTGACGCTATATTACAGGACAACGTTTCTCCCAGCAATTACTTACGCCTCAGCAATTTGGTTCCCAAAAACTGCACTGGCAGTGAATAGAAGAATTCTGGACATGATCCAAAGGACCATACTCTTAACTACGACGCGTGCGTGTAGTACAGTGAGTACTCCAGCACTACAGGTACTTGCTGGAGCGCTTCCTTTGGACCTGGAGGTCGTTCGCACAGGTCTGCTATACTTGCTATCCAGGGGAGTGGCGGCCACACATCTGGACTACACAACTGACCCAGCGAACAACCTAAAAACGGAAAAAACTAGATTACAGAACCACCTGCTAAAATTATGGCAGAGAAGATGGACGGAGACCACCAAGGGTGAGATAACCAGAAGATATCTACCTGACCTCCAGAAAATCTACCCAAAACAGCCGACCTGGTACTTCCCAGGGTACCATTTGACATCTCTAATAACAGGACACGGACCCTACAATGAGAAGCTGCACGGATTCGGACTCACTGAGGACCCAAACTGTACGTGCGGGGAGACAGAAAGCTGGAATCACATAGTGTACGAGTGCCCACAATATGAAGACCTCAGAGGAGTACTTATAACAAAAATAAGATACCTACCAAAAGGATTGGAATCCCATTTCATAGATACTGAGGATGAATATAGAGCATTATCCCAGTTCGCACAAGACCTCTTCATCAGGAGAAGGACATTAATCACCATCTACAATGACTGACATCAAGTACCACTATTGAGACACCAGCCAGCACAATGTAAAGGCTGCAACTAAAGATGAGGGACACAAGCACAAGGACGGAGCTTGCCCCATGAATAAAGAAACTTGAAACAATAGCTGCCAATAGCCATATGGCGATCTGAAGAGGGCACTCTAGCCTCCTTCACCTTTAAACCTACTTCCCTGGGGGGAGGGGGGACATTTTCGTCCTCCTCTCCTCTCCACCCTATATCTTCTACTCTGGTGGGACATGGGCATGTCCCACTGAAAACTGGGGCTACCTACTCTATTGGCCCCATATTTCTGTCTTTCTCCCCCCAGCCTTCTGCCTCCCCCCTCTCTATCTATAAGCTAGCGAAAGCCCTACCCAAAAACCTAACATATCTAAATTACCTTACGCCCATAACTTGGCCTAGCAAAACTAAGCGATTCTACCCCTACGTCGACGCGTTTCTGTCTCTTTTTTTTTCTTTTTTTTTTTTTTTTTTTTTTTTTTTAAGGTCCTAGCCGCCGAAATCTCAGGAAATTAAGTGGCAGGACCTGCCAGAGTGAAACAGACTACTGGGTTCCTGGTCTGCCTCCACGGGGCGTAAGTGGGGCAACGTTGGGCCTCAGTAGGGGCCCAGCGGCTAAATGACCAGATGAACAACGGTACAAGGCATCACACATATACAAAGTCCATACACTTTTAAATCTCTGGCTTTTCCAGTCAACTGGTTCACCCACAATGTAAACTACGCGGAGATGGGGGGAACCCCTTGTGCCGTTTGACCCTAAATACACTTACACTTACTTACATCAAACAAGCAGTGCATTTCATAAGGCTGTTATTCAGAGAACAACCCTACCACTACCTTGAGCCTTTTACTTTGCTGCTCTGAGAAGTGATTTCGGTTCTAATTCAACATAATAAAAAATACTACACTAAACATATCCTGATGAAGTAATAATACTACGCACCCTTTATGCTATGAAGTTTACGTTATTGAATTGTATATATATATATATTTCAATATCGAGCTTACGCTATATGTATTTCGTATCAGTATCCGAGTGCGTTGTTCTTTGATTTCATTAACAAATAGTCATCCTACACCTAGTGGCAGACGCTCGAACTACACATCTGACGCAAGATATTTCCAGTGTGCCTAATATTTTGCGAGGAATATATACAATTTCAACTCTTTCCAAGAAGTAGTTCCAGAGATAAGATCTGAGGTTCTACAAGTTATTTTTCAATCAATTTGTGCTTGTGTACCTGTATTTTAAATTAAAATAGCAAAAAATTAAATTATTTCTGCTCTTATGTACAAAATTTATTCAGAAACCTTTTTTCTATTTGTATAGTTAGCTTAATTGTTTGTCTTCCATATTTTTTTTTCTTTGGAGGTTTATTCTAGTCTCTTAGAGATGAATTCAGAATTCTAATTAAATAAAATTATTTTGCTTCGAAATAAATTAAAACTTTTTAAAGATTTATTATTTTTAAAGTTTTAATAAAAACTTTATTATTGTATTTTCATTAACTATATTTCCTTTTACGCTTTTCTGTACGCAGTAAATGGATTTGTTTTGCATACTTTTATCGAAATAAAACAAAATAAAATTAATTTATGCGAATCCTATTAAGGAAAAATCGACGTCACTAAAGTTTACCATTTCCTTTTTGAAATCAAATATTTAAAATAAATAAAAATAATCTTTATTTAAGAATTGTATCATTTTAAATCCTTATTACCGTTAATTTTATTTATTTAAAAATTAAACTATCATATACTTTTGATATATATATCGCCAAATGTTAAAGAATAAATATTTAAAATAAAATAAAATAAAGTAAATATTTTGGATTTTTACATCTAAACGAAATTATTAACCTATTTTCTCAATAGATGTCGCCACTTAAAGAGCCTGATAGGATTTCAGTCATTTTAACTAAATTAACTCAGTTTCTTGTAATATTAAAGATCAGGATGGATATTTATTCATTATTAAAACGGTTTCTCCTGTCATAATTCATTATAAGTGAGAACAACTGGAGTTTGATTCGAAAACAGTACGATTTCCTTTCCTCAGAGGAAAATTTTAGTTTCTGTAGAATTAAACAAAAAAGGGGAAAAAATAAGCAGTTGGCTACGCAACAGAAGAAATTATAAAAACATTAAGAAAATCATGAATATGTCATAAAGAATGATAAATGATGTAATATTTGTTGTTGGTAGTGAGCTAAGGTATCGTTTAAATATAGTTTTCGCTGATGAGAACGTTAACTGCGTATCTAGAGTTATGCAAATGAAATTCTAATTCGGTGAAGTTCTAATGGACAGAACAGCAAACAAATATTTTATTAATTTGCATTATTTGTAAATTAATCCTTCATTCGTTTGCATTATGGATGTTTATGCTTTATCGGTAGTGTTAACACGAAGTGGTAGCTGATGCCTGTACTTTGTACCGAAGTAAGGTAAGTCTCCACATTAAGGGAACATTTCCATTCCAGAACTTCATATTTAAATAGCAGTGGACACGGTTCATCGAGAGAAAAGGGGAAAGAAGAATGTGGAAAAAGGAACACTCTAAACGCCGTAGGATAATGTGGTATTAATGGGAAAAAGAATCCTGATGAATCTCAAATTCTTTAAAGAGTTTTTGCATTCAAGGTGGCGCTACACCTGATAGGTCTAAATTTTCTTTTAATTTTCTAGAAAAAGTGAGCTTGTTGAATTCTACTAGGAGTTTTTAATAAATTTATTATATTGTTCTTCATTTTAACCCGAAAGTGGTGGCGCTCCTAATTTATTTTACAAAAATGGCGGCGCTACACCTGATAGGTGTAAACTTTCTTTTTAATTTCTGGAAAAGTTCACGAGCTTTCTGAACTCGGCTAAGAGTTTACCAATATTTCACACACCTTTACACACCTTTCTTATTTTCAAACACACAAAAAATATTAATTGTGCTGAAAATTAAAGAAAAAATATTATAGAAATAAAATATAGAGATGAATGTATTAGTTTCTTCCATTTTTCTAGCTTTAAAAAAATCGTTAAAGGTGTAAATCTTTAAACGTGAACATGCGCATATATTTCTGGTTATTTGTAAAAATAAATTTTAATAATTTTAAAATATTTAAATAGTTTTAAAAACATCAAAGCTACATAACATTTTAGAAAGTATTATTTACTTCCAGTTATCAATATTTTTAAAACTTATTTCAAATTTAGAACTCTGAATCGCGCGAAATTTGAATCTTGATAACTATTATGAATGGATATCGCCTTCTGTGTTTTTGTCATGGTTATTGAAAAGTAATAACGTATCTTTAAAAACACCTCGTATAAGAATATTGAGGTTTAAATCACCAGATAGATTTCTAATAACATCTGCACAGCCTCATATACTAAACCACAGAACTTTTTTCCTAATGAAGATTAACAGAACTATTGTCCATTCTTAAATCAGTTGATCAATCAGTCTACCATTGAACAAATCAAATTCCCTGAAACAAGGCACATCCGGCCCAGACGGAATTCTAACCTTTGTTATCTAGGCTGCCGGGTTTAAATAACCGTTCCTCTAGTTCTCATTATCAAGGGATGCATCAGTCAAACATAGTTGCCAAGAATTTGGAGAACAAGATTAATATCATTCCCAAGGAACGGACACTCACAAAGGAGACACAGGCCTGTTTAAGTTTCCTGGACAATCCCAAGAATAATCGAAAAAGCTCCTCCTTCCATACCTGCAAAATTCGATTCACGGATGAAGTTCCACCAATATCCAACTTGACCCAGCGGGTACATCTACCGACCTGACCGATAAACTTCTTCGGACACAATCAGTATTTCAAAAAAAAAAGCCAGTGTGGTATTGTCTATTTAGATATTAAATAAGCATTTGATAACCTCAACGTCAAGGATGCAATAAAAGTTCCGAAGAATAATTACAAGATAAACACTACAGTGGCTGACTACCTCTTATATAGCCTCCACCACAGATTCTTCATGTTCGAATCTGGCTCTAAGGATATCAGTCACCACATCCACAGGTATAGTTCAAAGAGGCGGTTTATCAACGATTATCGTCGCAGCCTCACTACAGCCACTACTTCAAATGACACCCCACCCAACATCATTTCTGATGTTGGGTATGACTTGAAGATATGCTGATGATGTAAAAATCTTTATTACCTCCAGACAAAGCGATGACACCAAAAATTAATCTGGATGCCAATGAATTAGTGGAAACCCTGGTCCAGTACCTCTAAAACCTCAACTTAACCATCAACGTAAAGAAATCTTCCTAAATTACTTTCCAAAAGAAGTCTAAGCCACTTGATATTCTCATTTAAGGCACTCAAAATACCAAAAGTGGAGTCTCAAAAAAATCTGGGCATAATCTTTGATAAAAAAAAATATATATCTTTCCTTTTTCGGCAATATGTACATGTGGTAAAAATGAAAAAAAAAATCAGAGAGCCAAACGGCTGATCAACCAAGGAGCTCCACTTTCGCATAAGAAATTCCTCTCTTGAGTACTGGATCCTCAAATGGTTAAACCGGAAATTAGGATTTCCATTCACAATATCCAGATGATAGCGAATGAATCACAACCCCTTGCATCTATTCATAAAATAAAACCAACATATTTCTGCTGTTCAAACTACTTTCAGAAGTGGAAGTTTCTGCCAACATTACAACCACTGTCACTGAGGCGCCATCCTGTCACAACACGGACAAGGCAATTGTACATCTATAAACTAAACAGACTGTAACATCTCCAAATGCAACTGAGGATTGCGTGCCAATGTTTTCCAATTTCTAATTAATTTATTGTAATAACATCTGCAAATTTTATTAATTCGTGCCGCAAGCGATAAGGCCGTGATGGTGTTGCCTGTATTTTTGGCAAAAATGTTAATTTTTATTTATAATCAATAGTATCAAAACATTGCTCGCTTGATGGACGAGTCCGTGGATCCATCTACCTAGCAGGATATTATGAGACAGACACACTCAGTGATCACTGAATTGTGATCACCTACCTAATACAGTGTTGGGCCACCTTCGCACGGATAACAGCCGTATTTTGTCCAGGCATTGACTCCACTAGATGTGTGAAGACGTTCGTAGAGATCTACAGGCCACGCTGCCTGCAAGGCATTCCACAGTGTCGGAACAGATTACGGTTTCGTGTCCATACGTCCCACTTCCCGTTCCAAAAAAATCCAACAGGTGCTCAATTGGATTGAGGTCAGGCGAATTTGGACTAATCAAGATGGGTGATATCTTCACTGTGTTCCTCGAACCACTCGTGCGCAGTGCAGGCTGATATAACGCATTATTGTCGTAAAAGATCCCTTTTCTGTCGGAGCCGAGAAAAAAATGCAACATGGCAGAGTGCACATGGTTTTCCAAGAGCTGCCGGTAGACTTCACTAGTGAAATGTTGATCCATATGGACCAGGGATCCTATTTCTTGCTATAAAAACATTCCCCATATTAAGCAACCACCTGCCTGGATAGTGAGCACCATGCACGATTGATGCGTAGTGCCATACACGGAGTCCACCAGAGTATTGCACATTTAGACTCGTCCGACTAGCACACTCGTTTCTAGTCCTCCAGTGTGTTGTTGAAACTACAGCATTCGCTGTCGACGGTGATCAGGTCTCTTTGGTCTTCTGCTGTGGAATCCCATACGTCTGAGTGTGCGGCGCATTGTCGTTTGGGATAGTGTGACAGGACCTGCCGTTGAACTTGTACAATTCGCTGCGCACAACGCTCAACATCCACGAATCCTTAAACCTAAGGAGGAAAGTAAAATCTCCACAAGCGAGGAGCTTAAAACAAAGATAATCAACAACATGTGGGAGGACCTCAGGCACACGAGAATTAAAGGAATGCGAAAAATGAGAGACGTAGGGCTGGTGATAGAAACAGAAACCAGACAAGAAGCACAGAGCATAATAGAAAACCCTAAAATAGACTCCCTTGGTCATACGGCCCAGCCACCCAAAAGGAAAGGACCATCAATATTAATCTTTGATGTAAACCCGGAAGTTACGGCGGCACAGCTCGTGGAAGAACTATACTACAAAAACATACAAAAGGAAATACCAGATAAGGAACCGCATGATGTAATAACTCCAAAATTCCACGTAAAGGCAAGAGGCGGAATCAATAATAGTTGGAGCGTTGAACTCAGCCCAGAGGCATGGCAAGTCCTAAAAGATAGGACAAGAGTATACATAGACTGGGGCAGCTATCGCTTTCGGGAACGAGTGGCAGTTCCCAAATGTTTTAGATGCTGCAAGTTCGGCCACTCCTCCCATGTATGCTCCCAAACGGTCCCAACGTGCGGACATTGCACCGAGAAGGGACACGGATTTAAGGATTGTCCGCACAAAGACAAAGAAGCTGCCTGCGCAAACTGCAAGTCCATGAAGCTGGATCATACCCACTCAATCAGGAACCCCAATTGCCCGACCTATCTCAAAGCCAAGAGCAACTACCAAAATAGAATCAACTATGGGGACAAGAACTAAAGAATATAATAAAACAATGATCAAAATAATACAAATAAATGCACAGCGAGCCAAAGCAGTGGCAGACCAAATCAGGGTCAAGGCTGACGAGGAAAATATAGACGTAATTATTCTGCAAGAGCCGTACGTCCACGCAGGGCGGGTAGCGAGGTACCCACTCCGATATAAGGTAATCCATACTGAAGAGGACACCCCATGGGCAGCGGTTCTAATCAGAAATGCAAACATAACCGCAACCAAAATAACCCAACTGTGTTCGATCTGGGCTGCGTGTGCCCAGATTATCACAGCACTGGGCTCCCTTTATGTTGTGGCCCTCTACAGCAGGCCGGGACAGGAAATGGAGACCACAATTAGCTACTTACGTCACCTCCAGAACACCCTACCAAACGAAAAAATAATTATAGGAGCGGACGTCAACTGTCGCTCCCCGCTATGGCATAGTGCCACTGCTGACCGAAGGGGAACTGCAAACGGGCAACAGCTCGAGGATTTCATACTGGGTTCGCAGTTCACAGTATTGAACCAGCCGCACCAGTTACCAACATACTGCAATACCCTCTGGGAGGCCACTATAGATATCTCCCTGGCAACTAGAAACCTGGCAAACCACGTGGCCGACTGGAGGGTGGAGGAAGCGTGGACCACCTCGGACCACCGAGTCATCACCTGCAAAATAACTAGAGCACTGACAAGGGAAAAAATAGTAAAGCAAATACGCCACAGATACGCTGTCGCCAAGGCAGACTGGCCGAAATACAAGGAGCTTTTAACTACAGCGATTCATAACAAACCGCCGTCCCTGGACCCACGAAACAACCCACATGACCTACAGAAGGCAACCACGGAACTGATAATTGATATAAGCAATCAAACCATCAGGAAAAAACATCCTCAAATGGGAGCGGTCCCTTGGTGGACTCGGGAGATTGCAGCCCTCCGACGGAGAATGATGAAAGAAAGAAAAGACTTTCAAAGAGCCCGAAGAACATGGCCAGCAAATGAAGTCGAAGCATTAAGACAGAGATATAAACAAGTCAGAAACCAATACACCGAAGCCATCAAGAAAAGCAAAAGACAAGCTTGGGAGCGCCTAGTCTCCACAACCGGAAACACTGACCCCTGGGGAGTAGTCTATAAGGTAACTACCAATAAGCTTCCTAGGGGGGAGGTGATTGCTACCACCAGGATCCAGCATGGAAATCTTACCACCACTTGGGAGCAGTCGATAAATAACATCCTAGATGCAATATTCCTAAAACTAGAAATGCCAATTTTACCAGCACAGCAACACATATGTGAAAACAACAACAACTACAACAGTCAAGAGATAGAACCCCCCTTTACCCTGGATGAACTCGGCGAGGCTGCACGTCGAATCAGAAACAAGAAATGCCCAGGCCTTGATCTCATTGAGCCCGAAATATTGAAGAAAACAGTGGAATTTCAGCCACAATTACTCCTCACATTATACAATAGATGCTTAGAAACCGGTCTATTCCCAACTACATGGAAAATAGCTAACCTAAAATTAATACTAAAAAATCCTACAAAGAATCCAGAAAACCCCGAGGCCTATCGACCGATCGCACTGCTCCCAGTGGCCAGCAAGCTGTTTGAAAGATTGCTCCATAAAAGAATAACAAATCACTATGAAACAGCAGGCCTCCAATCCGCAAACCAGTATGGCTTCAGACCGGGGACCTCAACTGTGGATGCACTGGGGAACCTGCTCAAGATAGTGCAAGACTGCAGACAAAAGTACTTGCTGCTCATCTCCGTTGATTTTGCCGGGGCGTTTAACTCACTTTGGTGGCCAAGCGTCCTGGCGAGGCTGAGGAAGGCCCGAGTGCCCATAAACTTGTATAAAGTCATCGAAAGTTATCTAACCCAAAGAATAGTGGAGATAAACGTGCAGTACCAGAAACTTACGAGAGAGGTGCACAGAGGATGTCCGCAGGGGTCGGTTCTGGGGCCACTCCTGTGGAACATTGTCCTCGATGAGTTCCTAGAAATGGACCTGGGACCCGTGGGAGCGCATGCGTTCGCAGATGACCTTACCTTGACAGTGGAGGCAGACTCCAGGGCCCAACTGGTGGTGTTGGCAAACCGGGCACTACAGCAGCTACAACAATGGGCTTCCAAAAACCAATTAAGAATTTCACCAGAAAAAACCTCATCAATCCTCCTCAGAGGGAAACTACAATTGAGGCGGCCCCCGCAAATAAAAATTGAAAATGTCACCATAAAATTCGCGAGCGAGCTAAAGTACTTAGGCGTAATCCTGGATAATAACTTGTCTTTCCAGCAGCACCTGAAATACATCCGGAGAAAAATCAGGGGCTACTCTGGGATGGTAGCCAGGATCACAAAGAAAGACTGGGGTCTCAAAAAGAGAACCCTGTCAATATACTACAAAACAACTTTCCTACCAGCAATCACCTATGCAGCAGCGGTGTGGTTTCCCAAAGCGGCACTGGTTGTGAACAGAAGAACACTTGAAACGATCCAAAGGACCATATTACTCACAACAAAGCGAGCTTGCAGCACAGTAAGCTGCCCCAGCACTGCAGGTGCTTGCTGGAGTGCTCCCCATGGATCTAGAGGTTATCCAGGCAGGGTTGCTGTTCCTGCTGTCCAGGTGAGTGGCTGCCACCCATCAGGGCTACACGACTGATCCGGCGAACAGCCTAAAGAATGAAAAAGTCAGGTTACAGACCCACCTCCTAAACCTTTGGCAGAGAAGGTGGACTGAGACCACCAAGGGAGAAGTGACAAAAAAATTCCTACCGGACATCCGCAAGATATATCCAAAACAACCGGTGTGGTACTTCCCAGGGTACCACATGACAACACTGTTAACAGGACATGGCCCTTACAATGAAAAGCTTTTCGGGCTGGGTCTCACCGACGATCCCAGCTGTACATGTGGAGAGAGCGAAAGCTGGAGCCACATAGCTTATGAATGTCCACAATATGAGGACCTCAGAGGGATTCTCATAACAAGAATCAGATACCTTCCGAAGGGATTGGAGTCCCACTTCCTGGACTCAGAGGAAGAATACAGGGCGCTCTCCCTCTTCGCGCAGGATCTATTCCCCAGGAGGAAAATGCTAATTGCAATCTACAGCAATCAACACAGAGACTGACAAGAAACGCTACCAGATGAAACAGAAAATCGAAATTCTCGGGACACCAGACTCGACCAAATGGAACGCTGACAACTGGAAGAGAAGTTAGGACGGGGATTACCCCATGAGTGACATTGAAAACAGAGAAGAGACAAAAAGCAGCATAACTGCCAACAGACTGATGGCGACCTGAAGAGGGCACTCTAGCTCCCTTCACCTTTTATTCCCACATCCTTGGGGAGGGGGGAGGGGACGACCTTTGCTCCCTCCCCTTCTCGCCACCCTACATCTTCTACTCTGGTGGGGCATGGGCATGCCTCACTGAAAATTGGGGCTACCTACTCTATTGGTCCCATATTTCTGTCTCTCACCCCCCAGTCTTCTGTCTTCCCCCACTTCTGTCTTTACGCTAACGAAAGCCCCACACAACAAAAATTAACGTGCCAAAAATCCTTTGAGCCTAAATTCGGCATAACAACCTTAGCGATCATACCCCCACGCCAACGCATATGTGTATGTATACACGTGTATGTAATTGTACATGTGTATATATATGTGTGTGCATCGTCACTAAACTAATGGATTTTTTTTTTTTTTTTTAGGTCCTAGCCGCCGAAATCTCAGGAAATTAAGCGGCAGGACCTGCCAGAGTAAATCTTAGTCTACTGGTGTTTCCTGGTCTGCCTCCATGGGGCTAAAGTGGGGCAACGTTGGGCCTCAGTAGGGGTCCAGCGGCTAAACGACCAGATGAACAACGGTACATGACACTACACATATACAATATCCATACACTTTTAAATCTCTGGCATTTCCCAGCGAACTGGTTCACCCACAATGAAAGCAACGCGGAGATGGGGGAAACCCCTAGTGCCGTTTGACCCTAAACACACTTTACACTTTATTCGAGGTAACATTTCTCCCACACCTCAACTATCTACAGAGGAAAATAAGAAACTACACTGCACTGGTTGCCAGGGTGACCCGCCGAGATTGGGGGCTCAAAAAGCGCACTCTAGCATTACTCTATAAAGCTATATTCATACCGGCTATCACCTATGCTTCTGGCATATGGTTCACCAAAGCCTCCACTGTGGTAGGACGAAGAAAGAGCTGAACATCATTCAACGGCCAATTCTCCTTACGATAACCAGAGCATGCTGCATCTCCAGCACGCACCCTCTACAGGTCCTCGCCGGTGTACTGCCCCTGGACCTTGAGGTGTCCCATGTGGGGATGCTTCATCAGCTCAGCTGAGGAAAGTCTACCGCCTTCATTGATTTTACCAGAGATCCTGCTAACACATATTCCAGTACAGAAAGTAGACTCTTAACCTACTCACAACAGACCTGGCAGGCTCGATAGTCTGAATCCACCAAAGGGGTGATCACCCGCAAATTTATACCGGACATGTGCAAAGTATATCCCAAAATCACCATCCTGGTTCTCCCCAGGCTTTCTAACCACGTACCTCCTAACAGGGCATGGTGCCTTTCGCAACAAACAACCTTCTTGGACTTTCCGACAGCTCTCTTTGCACTTGTGGTGCCCAGGAGACCTAGGACCACTTGATGCATGACTGCCTACTATATGATGACCTTAGATCTTCTCTCATTACACAAATACATTTCATCCCAAGAGACCAGGAGCAACATCTCCTGTAAGACCACCATACCTATACACAGCCTTTTATAACTTTGCTCAGGACCTCTTCAAGAGGCGGTAAACCCTGCACAACCTCAAAATCAGACTCAACCAGACAATGATATGGCCTAATCAGCCATGCGTCAAGACCACTACTTGCTTCAGAGTACTGCAAGCCCCGTGAAGACTTTCACCCTGCACAATAACAGTACCTTTACAATGCAGTCTCAATATAACCTCGATCTACCATGGCTGCCGCTCCGGCTTCGCCCCCCACCAAGTTGACTCACAAGTGAAATGACTCCACTACCTGGGTGGGACTTGTCTGTCCCAGGATATGACCCTCTCGGATTGACTCTACCAAATATCTTCATGAAGCTCACTACTGAAATGACTTCACCACCTGGACGGGACCTGTCTGTCCCAGGATTGACATTACTTGAGTATGACCTTCTCGGACAGGACTCTACAAACTATGACTTCACGCAGCATTGCTGCCAATGCCACGTGGCAATCCTGAACCCGTGCTCCCTTGCACGGCCCTCTTTCTCCCCTGTTCTTCTGGCGGCGGGGGGGAGTTGACGGTCCTTTTGTCTCCTCCTCCCCCTCTTTCCTTCTGGTGGGGTCATCTACTCTATCGACCCTATACTTCTGTCTCTCACCCCCAGGATTGAGCCCTGCAAGAGTTGACATACACAGAAATGACTGTTGCCATGTCACCCATGAAACAATACCATATTACCACTCTTGGACAGGATTAGGCCCTGCAAGAGTGGGACTAGACAAAATAAGATAAACATCACGTTAGATAAAGAAATATAATAAATATTATATAGCAAATAAATATAAAAATATTATGAAGTGACTCCAAGGAAAGAGACTAAAGGAACTAAGAGACTAAAACTTGCCTGATGTGTAATGTTAATGATGTGTAACAAAGAATGATGATGTCTGAGGAATGGCGGTGTTCGTGCTGCTGTATATCAGACAATCAATAATTAATGTATATCTCTTGCCATGTCACCTTGACAATATGTGCCATCACTACCACTCTTGGACAGGATTGGGCCCTGCAAGAGATGGATTAGATTTATTTGTTTCATTTTAATCTTATTCTACTATGTTTTATCTCATTTTATTTTATTTTATTTATTTTGTTTTACTCTGTTTTGTTATATTTTACTTTATCTTAACCTTATTCTATTTATTTTATTTTACTTTATTTTATTTTACTTTAATTATAATATTTAATTACTAAGAGGAAACAAAACTAAAGGTGTGCCCTGGTAACTCTGAGGGGACCTTCCCTGATGCGTTACCCGGTCACACAGGATCAAATTAACGGGACACCAGAAGTCCAAAGAATCAACCACAGGACCGGACCAGTCCGCGTCCCCATAAGAAAAAGTAGACCCTGGCTGCCTCCGCGTGGCTAGGGATGGGAGTGAGGGGCTGTAACACAAACCTGCCACAGCCCCCTACTGCTAAATGCCAGGTGCCGGCAAACACACAACGCAAACATAACACTAATGCACACCTAATTACACATTTCATCTATCAGATGCAAAAGTTTTTTTTTTTTTTTTTTATTCTCCAAATTCAAAAACTTAAAAATTTAAAATTTAAATTCTTTAAACTTTTTTTTTTTTGTGTGTGTAATATATATATTTCTTATATTTAGATGCTCTTTTAAGTTTCTTTTCTAAGCCGGCAACTTGGCGAAAAGCCTAACAAACGGCGGATATAGGGGAAACCCTGGAAGCCGCCAATAACTTACAAATACACTTGTATGTCTCTCACCCCCGGACAAGCAGATCACGATCACGAGGGTAAATGGTCTCTGCTCCGAGCATGCGGCATGTGCATGCTTGGAAGGTAGTTTTGGACAAATATTCTTCATCTCAATCTACATGCAGTGTTCACAGCATTCTCAACAAATTGAGCCTTATCTAAACTTCCTTGAGACAGCTTTAATTAGGTTATCAGGCAAAAAGATAGTTATAATGACCGACGCAAATGCTTCTTCCACCATGTGGAACAGCCCCATAACGAATAATAAAGGTGAATTACTCAAGGAATTCATAATAATTAACGGATTGATTGTCAGGAACTCCCCCGGGCATCTGCCCACTTACTCATCCCCTTCTGGTCAGTCTTACATAGATGTCACTCTGTCGAATGCAACATTCGGGAGATGCATAGAAAACTGGACTGTTCACTCCTCTTGGTTGGTAAGCGACCACAATGTAATAACCTTTGACATAATATCTAATGAAAACGCAGCAGCTTTGAGAGGCACTCATGACTTCCCCAGATAAAAAAAACTCGACAAATCAATTGGAATCCTTTTGAAAAACTACTTAAGGAAAAATTTACGGAGGAAAAACTGACAAATCTGACAGACCTTACTTTGGACCAGCATCCAAAAGAACTGATGGCAATCATCACCGAAATATGCGAAGAGACGATTAAGAAGAAACAGAGAAGACATAATTCGGTTCCTTGGTGGTCCCAGAACCTTTCTACTCTAAGGAATCATACAAAGAGCGCAAGACGAGATGTTCAGAGAGCTAGGAGAGATGGCAGACCTGAAGACGAGATAAACCGATTGAATGAAATATACAAAAACGCGAGAAGAACATATTTCAACAATATTTACAAAGAAAAACGCTCCGCTTGGGAACGCTTAGTTAAACAAACTATGGACCAGGAGCCCTGGGGCTTGATCTACAAGCTGACTCTAGACAAAATTCATCCGGGGGAAATATTCTCCTCTGTACTTAGACCTGATAACTCCGAAACTCTGACATGGGCAGAGACTATGGAAACAATTTTGGATGAATTGATTATGCAGGATGAAACTACCAGAAAGTCCGGTACAAACAGGCATTCGATTAAAACATCTTTCCTACATAGGCCAAAGCCACGAAGATGATTTTGACAGACACGAGGTAGGTCTTGCTGTTGCGACTTTGCGTGATGGCAAATGCCCTGGACTGGACCTATTAGAAGTTACCATAGTTAAAAGAATCTGGAGCACCTGTCCCCAAATGATGATGAACCTCTTTAATGCCTGCCTACAATATGGATCCTTCCCCTCTCCTTGGAAAAAAGCAAATCTTAAATTATTCATTAAGAATCCCAACAAAACAGCAAATCAGGCAAATTCATACCGCCCAATCGCTCTACTTCCGGTCTTCGGAAAAATACTAGAGAAGCTGGTTGTAGCAAGATTCCAAAAGCACTATAGAGAAAGAAACCTAAACTACAAATATCAGTTTGGCTTCACTGCTGGGATGTCTACAGTGGATGCCATTAACCTAGTTATTAATAACGTCTCAGCCTCCAATGAAAAGTATGTCCTCGGCCTCCTTGTGGACTTCAAAGGGGCCTTTGACACTGTTTGGTGGCAAAGTGTCCTGGAGAGGTTCCGAGAGGTCGGGGTCTCCGTGCCTATTTATCGTCTCATCACGGATTATTTCCAGAATCGCTCACTTGTGGTCTCCAGTGGATCCTGCTCTGTTGCGAGACCTGTGACTCGCGGTTGCCCTCAGGGATCAGTTCTCGGACCAGTATGCTGGATGTGGTCCTTGATGGGTGCCTGGCTAGCGAACATAATTGTGCTACTAAGATCGCTTACGCAGACGATTTAATTATCCTTGTTTCTGGAAACTCCAGACTACAACTTGAAATCCGTGCTAATGAAGTCCTATCAGACCTAGATGAGTGGTGTAGTACAACACATAAATTAACTATTTCTGTTCCCAAAACAAAACAAATTCTTCTCAAAGGAAAATTAGATCCAAATAGACCTCCATGTATTAGGATTAAAGAACAATCAATAAAATTAGTTAACTCGTATTTATTGTTATTGTTAACTCGTAGACAATAGGAATAAATATGTATATTTATTCCTATTGTCTGTTATGCTGCGGGCGCTTGCGGCCCCAGTATACGCAGTCACGGTGCCAAACCCAGAGTAAACTCAAAGTTATTTACTCTGGGTTTGGCTGCGTCTCCTCTTTGTGAATGTGGCTCAGAGGAGACAGTCCAACATATAATCTTAGAATGTCGATATTATGTAGACATTCGATTTGAACTTCAGGCATTGACCGAAGTTTACGATGTAAATAACTTCAAGTTTTTAGAAATACCTAGGAATTATGTTAGATAGCAAACTTCAATTCATCACCCATGCGAAATACGTACTAAGCAAAATCAAGACTTTGACAGGCAAAATAATCAGAATTACCAAAGGTTCTTGGGGTCTGAAACCCTCCACTCTCAAGTTGTACTACAAATGTATATTTATTCCTATTGTCTGTTATGCTGCGGGCGCTTGCGGCGCCAGTATACGCAGTCACGGTGGAAAAAAATCTTGACTCAAGCCCAGCGCTTCTTCCTGATTGCAACTTCAAGAGCTTGTCGCACAATTTCAACGTCGGCACTACAGGTAATCAACGGCAAACTACCAATTAAATACGAAGTGCTGTACAATTACTTTCAGTATTGTAGAAGGAAGGGTATTGTGGTACACTTCAACCAGTTTTCTGTTAACCTGGACGTGCCAACGAAAGAAGACAACGCCAGATTAAGAAACCAGTTCCTCCAGGAATGGCAAAACGAATGGACTAATGCCAACACTGGAAGAATTACTACCCTTTTTATACCTCAACTTTCCGAATTTGACAAAAAAAACATTGGCCCTGGTTTAACCCAGGTCTTCACTTAACTTTCCTTCTATCCGGACATGGCAGCCTAAACTCAAAGTTATTTACTTTGGGTTTGGCTGCGTCTCCTCTTTGTAAATGTGGCTCAGAGGAGACAGTCCAACATATAATCTTAGAATGTCGATATTATGTAGACATTCGATTTGAACTTCAGGCATTGACCGAAGTTTACGATGTAAATAACTTCACCAAGTTTTTAGAATGTAAAGAAAATTATCAGGCACTGGCTAACTTTGCAGACAAGGCTTTCCGCAGAAGGAAAGGACTTGCCGACTGAGAATAATTATGTAATAAGTGTACTACCACTGTATATAGTTGCCTCCTTGGTATTAATCGTATTGATACAAGACCTCTGATGAGGAAATTTATTTGTATTAGCGTTCAGAATATATTAGTCGATGTGCCAGAATCACTGTTGGGTGGACGGTGTCCTGGGACTTCGGCCTGTAATAAGGTACATAAATTGTAAATCTTACATTGTATAAATTGTAAATCATAAATTGTAAGATATATATCGGACCTCATTGCAACCGAACTGGTAGGTCCTAACTATCTGTATAGTTGTATAAGTTGTGAAGGTTAATATAGAAATTGGTGCCTTAAACAAATTGTAATAACTTAGTTGCAAGTGTTATGGATATACAGTATGTTTGTAATCATTCCTGTGAATGATGCTGGATCAGAAGATGTTTTGCTAAACCACAAATTGTAAATAATGTACATTTACTCTTCAGCGGTGGATAGAGGAAACCCTGGAGCCCGCAGAAAATAATAAAATACTTTGTCTCTCACCCCCCCCAGCCTTCAGTCTCCCCTCCCCCTCTAGCTTTCCAACTAGCGTTCATCCCATGTCAAAGTTATCCTAGCCCTACACCCAAAATTCCTAATTCCACACTATAACTTAAAACTCCTTTGGCCTGACCCTGAACAGGGGAAAGGATCCCGCTGAAGAACTGTAAAGGATTACCCCTTGTGTAATCCTTTACAGTTCTGTCGGCGGGAGTTGATTTGACTCGTTCGACACCATTCTTTATACACCTTAATCACAGTGGGCCGTGAGCAACCGACAAGATGTGCCTTTCCAATATGGAAGCACCCGACGCACACAAGGTCCCACAATCATGCCCTACTGAAACTCTGTGATATCTTTACTACGTCTCATAACTGCTACTTTATCACTTTCTTGCATGACCAGATGCAAATTACCAGATGCAGTATAAATCTCGGAGAAGATTGGAAGTGGGGAATTGAACAGCTTCCTCTGGTACTCAACAGATTTATTCACAGATAAAAATAAATAACCTTTTCCTCGGGTGGAGGCCTTTTCTTTCTAGATAGGTCCTGTTGTTAGTTTATAGGCATTTTCTAACCAGCTAAAGAGTCGATTATAATCGACAAACTACCTTTGGTACCATCTTTATGGCAATGTCATTATGAAGTTGTTTTCTGAAAATATAATTAGAGCTAAATTATCCATCAACTTCTGAGATGAAGGCTCTCACTAATATAGGAATCATTACCGAGTTGAATGATATGTACACCTCTACTGCAATTAGGGGGATGCTAATTATCAAACGATTCATGCGCTCTGGCTTACACGTGTCATGTTATAAAGAAACTTGAGTTTTCTTTCTGTTCGATGTTGACCTGTTTGTTTCTAGGTTACGAAACAATGGCACTTAGGGAAGATATAATAGTCTCTTGATGGACGAAAAAAGGCATCTCTGGTTACTTTGAGCATTTTAATTAATCCCAGCTTCTATTTTAAGGCAGCAAACACTTCAGTAAGAGGATATGGAAGGAGCTGACAGGATATGAGAGGAACACTGTTGACTTAAAACATTACTTTCTAGAACAAACAGGCCAAGACGATCTTCTAAGAGCATCTTTATCATTAAAAAATATCGTTCAGGTGGAAATGAATAATTATTTTAAGACAAATCTAAAATCAGTGGTCTGAGATGAAGAGATGTTCTGGAAAGTTCACGATGAAGAGTGCATTGTAGGAGTAAAAGAAAACCGCATTTAGACTATAAATGAATTGCGCATGCTTAAAATGACCACAAAGAGGCGTTTCTTCAGGAGCTAATTTTACTAATAATACAGATGCGAATTACCAAAAGAAAATAATTATTATAAAATAAAGAAAACGATGTTTAAAAATCCAATTAATCATGTAAAATGGAAGTGTATATCAGTAATTGTCGCACGTATCCAACTTGGTGACATCACTTATATTTATTATTTTGATTTATGATTTTTTTAATGAGTAATATGATTTGTCTTTTATGCAGGATCGATTAGAGATGATCCTAAGATGACCCTTCAGGAAATGGACTTCACTTGCCGTTGGTTTTACTTCTCATTGGGATAATCCTTCTTCCATATTCGTTCCCATGACTTGGAGTTCGAATAAGAAGTTCTTGAAGGAGTTATTCAAGAAGTGGTATTGAATAACTGTTTTCCAATTGATGAATTAATCACAAAAAGGCGAATTTTCTTTGTAAATGTTATTCAAAGGACTGTTGTATCTGCATTTGTAAGGGAAGCGTTAAGCTTGTCGAATGCTTCAAGTAGATGTTTGATATAAAGAATATGTTGGTTTAAAATTTAATAATTTCAGGCGTCCTCATGGACTTCTTTCTGCCAACAAAGCACTTTTATTGTGTCATAGAACCAGACTGTTCAAGCTTCTTTACTAACTTCATCTTTCTGGACCTTTTCTACAACCAACTCTCGCACGTATATAGTTTATACAAAGGTTTCTTACGCCATGATCTTCTTAATATGTTCATTAACCTTCTAGTTTCTCTCCTATAAGAGTTCCATCTTGGTTTTAAAGATTTGCCAATATGGTCAGGACCAGTATTCAGAGCCCATTCCCCTGTTGATACGCTCCTGACCATCTGCTACCATAATGTAGAGGAAGAAAACTTCAAATTAAGTTACTGATTTAAAAATTAAGATATTTTAAATTTGAAAATAAAAAAAAGTCTTAGAAAACTTTTTAAAGCTTCGAGCTTCTGAATTATTCGTTTTTAACACATTTTTTGTTCGTTTAAGATAAATTACTATTTTATAAAATTCTAATGGGATGGTAAATCATTTGCAGTTTTATTCTTCGCATTATTAATGTATTTTAGAAGAAAACTGCTCGCATCTAATCGATATTTAACGTAGTTTCTCTTATGATGCTATTTTTTTTTTATCAAGAAAGAATACTGTTTTCGTAACCACCCCTTAGAGACGTGAGAAATTTTAAAAATATTAAATTGTAATCAGCTCATAAGCCTCCTACTCTTCTGAGCTGATCACAACTGATGATCGTTTTAATTTGGGGAAATTTTTCCCAATAAAATTTGCTTTTGAAACTCTGAAAATTTTGGATTGAAAATAATTCTTTCCCTTTCCTATTTGCAATTTCATAAACATCCACCCAAACTGAAGATGGATTGTGGCCTATATCGAAGCGATGAGACAATACCACGTTAATTTTTTTAAAAAATTAAGTTAGTCTTTTCAGTTCTTATTCAAATATCTTTTTATAATTATGTTCTGCAAGATTTTTCTCCTTTTCCATAATTAATCTTTCATTCCATTTGTGATTACTGTTTCTCAATTTTTTCACTATTTTCATAATTTACTTTTCATTTTATTAGTCCAGTAATTACAGCTTAATTCAACCATCAATTTTCTTGTCATCTAGTGCATTAATTCCAAATGTTTTTACTCGCCGAACTATAATTCAGTTTATCATTTGACTGCCTTGAAAATCTTTTTTACTCTTGCTTTCTAGTAAACAGAGTGGATCAAAGAAATACAATTCACGTTATATTATTTGATGGAACAGCTGAGTACAATAAATAACCTCATTCGTTTTCTGAGTATTTCCTTTAGATTTTAATTAATTTTTTTCGTAATTTCTCAATCCTTCAATACTTATAATAATAATCTAATTAATTCGGTAGTCCTATTTTCATAGAATGGTTCCTATGAAAACAGGTCTTCTGTTTGAAAACTCTTACTGCTCCGTCCCTCATGGTTTAGTCCTAAAGTCTCTTCTGTTTCTAATCTTCCTAAATGACACTGACAGGGAAAGTTTGCAAAGTCTGCTGAAGAATTAACGGTTGGTAGAATGGTTAATCACCAAAAACAGGATATTCTACTCAAAAGCGAACTTCCATTGGTTGCAGATTTGGTCTGTAAAATGCCCACTGAAGTTTAATATCTATAAATGTGGTGTTTTTCTCCTGATGGAAACAGAACTCCAGGAGTTACTTATAAGTTATTACTTATAGACTGCGTCTAGAACCATTTTAACTTCACTATAAAAAAGTCAGCTTCTAGAGAGGTTTCAAAGTCGACCAGACTGGTTTGGGGTGCTAATCGATGTCCATATGAAAAGCAGCTTGAAAGATGTGGACTGCAAAGTTTGACAACTAAACGTAAGAGTAGGACCTAAGTAATGTGTAATAAGAAGAGACCTAACTGATGTGTAATAAGAAGAGACCTAACTGATGTGCGTAAAGCCTTGAAGGGATGATTAAAATGAAAGAGGGTAGTATTTTCTATCTTGTGGGAAAAACAAGAACCAAACGGTACAAATATAAGGTCTTTGAGGCTCTATCTCGTTAGTTTACTTTCGAGTAGAGTGTTAAAAATCATTGGAATAAATAATCGACTTTGTTGGTCGAGTAGGAGAGATTGATAAACTTCAAAACGGAACTGAATGGTTACCTTTTGGAAATGGGAAAAGTATTAGCGATTAGGGAATTTGTTTTCGCTCTTTTTTGAGAAAGGGAGACCAATTGAAAAAGATCTAGACTGACGTATAAGCTAAAATGTTTGAAAGACCATACTCTCCCTAAGTCACAAATTTCTACACAGATTCAGAAAAAGTCTCCTTCCCTGAATAATTGTAGTTATTCTAATACTAAGTAATAAATGAACAAAGCAAAGAATTCAACCCTTCTTTCAGTTTCCTGTACATCGTAATGACAAATATCCGGTGAATTATAAACTTATTTTTCTCCCCTCCACTAAGTTTTATATAGTTTTTTTTTTTTTTTTTCATGAAATGCAGCCGCTAGTTCTAAATAATCATTGGATTCAGTTAATGTTTAGACAACTCAGGCTATGATGTTTCGAAGTGAAGTTGTTTTATTAGGGTTTTAAGAGCATCAACAACTAAGGCCATATTGCTCCATGTTTATTGTCTGTAAATTGCGTGTTTTTCTGTTAAAAACCCGAATTTCTGAGATAGAATCCACGCTACCATCGCCTGAGACCGACTAACTTAGTCACTTTGTAAAAAAGGCCCATAAAAATTCCTCACGTCATCAACAGGACTCGAACTCAGGTCCTTTCCACTGGGTGTGGGAAGGAGGGCAATTCTACAACTGTACTACCCACAAGGACATGTTTTGAAGTACTATTACAGTACAGCATCTCTCTGTACGCCAGTCCAGATCTTTTTCAATACTCCAAAATACGAAATCATCTTGTTATGCTTTAAAATAGATTAACACGTCCCTTGCGCTTTTGAGAACTTTTTAAAGAAAATTTTATGATTTACTTAGAAAAAGTAATGCATTTGCTGCTCTTAATATTCTACTTTTCCAATTCCATGACATGAACTTTTAAAGCTCTGTTAAAAAGTCATTTAAGGAATTTTAAAATGCATCTTGATACCGACTTATAAAACAGTTTGTTTATGGAAATTTCCAATGATATTTAATTTTTCTCCGTTTGGACGGTCCCTTAGAATCAGGTTTCTTGTTTAGTAAAAGAATCTAGCATTTCCTGAGTTTCTTTATTAATGTATAGGTAGATTTAGCGCCAGATTTAACAGGGTTTAAATCCATTTGTTCCCGAAGATTATCGTTCTAGTCACGTACGATCATGATTCCGAATGGTATCTCTTTAAAGGGATGCTCAATTGCTAACTTATAATGCAATGAATATTTGTATGTGCGTAGGAAAATATAAACTGACTTAAGTAGTTCGCGGAATAGCTCACTTCATATAATATATCTATTAAAGTATTACTGGACATGCGCAAGGGACGTATGAAGCATGAAAACAAGATTATATGCTGCACATCACTTTTGTGTTCATCACTTCTTTATAATTACCACTGCTTATAAATCAAATCACGTTTTCTGTTCACACCTGCATCAAAGCAAATTTCAAAAGCATTTAAGGAATTTTAAAATTCATCGAGATGAGATCAATTTAACTAATCTATTTATATTTTTTTAATACAGAGAATGATACTGTAAAATTTTAAAATTCATTTAATTAAACTACATGCATTTTTTTTTTAAATATGCAAAGATACGCCAAAACAATTTCTGATTTGGAATAAGTGGCGGATGAACACAACATGATGCTGACACTGTGATACGGTTTTCAAATTAAATTCTGGAAAGTCAGACTTAATAAATGATGAAAATAATTCTGCTGTCCTCAGAGTATATTTTAAGTTTTTTTATGACGCATAATTTTCTTCTTTCACTCAATCTTTGGGGAATCCCTGGAAAATGTTATGCGACACACATGGAAGCCATCCAGAGAAACACCTTTTACAGGGGCGAGACGTACACTTCATTTAAATAATAAATCATTTACTATTTTCGATATTTTTATATCGATATGATATTGCACTGCTTTTAAAAACAAATGGCTGCCCCACTATTTATTTAAAAGCAGGGATGATTTTAAACAAGGTGTGACCTCCTGCTTAAGGACTTATTGGGGACATCAGATATTACGTAGTCTTTCTTAAATAAATGGGGTTAATCTTCATCTTTGCTATTTGTTTGAAAATAGTGCAATACCAGGACAACTGTTGGCCCCATAAATACGCAAACGGATAAGACAATCCTCCCAATTGCATATTTATAGTATGAAAGTTCAGTGGTTTACAAACACAGCAAACTGCTGCGAGCCCTCGAAGATGGCACACCGGTTGTAATCAGAGTTCACCTAAACTGGGTGGAAAAACACCCAAGTTCGAATCGTGTCAAATGAGAGGAGGATTGTCCATCATGAGACTGAAAAATTGGAAAAGACAGTACAGGATTGCGCGAGGCATTATGAATGGTTACCCATCTCAGCTAGAGAAATGAGTCTTCTCCGTCTTTGTGGCTAAAGTGGAACAGTTAGTCCTTGAAGACAGATGTGTGATTATAACGTTTAGCGCAAATGAAGTGAACAATGGCCAGGGGTCTTGTTGCACCATAATGCATGAGTTCCTGCACATGTGTTTAAAGTGGCAGCCCGATGGATTTCGAGATGAGATTGTTGGCATCTCAAAAGCTCCACAGGAAAGAGTATTCCTCACAATTGTTGGAGCTTCGTAGAGAGAGAATGTTGATGACTTTTTTACCGAATTGTGACGATGGATGAATACTGGATACATCACTATGATCCAGACACAAAACGGATGAACGAGAAAGCAATTTAAACATCCATCTTCACCAATTCCCCCCAAAAAAGCCAAGGTTCAGTTGTCTGCAAACAAAGTTAGTCTTCTGGAACTGTAAAGGTAAAAGTGTCATCGTTACAGATTACCTCCAAAAACGTAAAGTATCGCTGAAGAATGCTACAGAAATTTCCTGAGAAAGTTGAGAGGCTTTTTTCAAAAACTTGAAAAAAGCCAGGAACTCTTCAAAGATGTCTGCCTGCTAGTCGACAATGCTTCTGATCAAAAGGCTCTTCTCAGTTGATTTTTTGCAATCAGGTTTGCCTTTGAAAATCGCAGCACCCGCCATATTCTTCCGATCTTTCACCTTTAAACTTTTCCTCTTTTCTTAAACGACGAAACCATTATGGGGGCCCCAGATTTCAGACTGATGAGGTGGTAATTAATGAAGTGAAAGCCTGGTTTTCTGCTCAGTGTAAGGACTTCTGTCTGTTCATGAGGTGTGAAATAGCTTATCCACAGAAAAATGTGTAGCTCTAGAACTACATAGTAAAGGATGACATTGCCACGTAAATTAAATATCCAATTCAATTTTCGATATTTTATATTTGGATGTTTGGTTATTAAATTTTACCTTCACAACGAGTTGCCTTGAGGTTGCAGCACATTCAAACAAATAGCTCATCTATTTATTTAAAACATGAGAAGATTCGTTTAAACATGCTAAGGCAACCTTTTTTCAGGACTTAAGGGTTCTTTATCAGATATTACGAAGTCTATTTTAATCAGATAACCAGTTATCTGAAAATAGTGCAGTACCAAGGCAACTGGTTGTAAAGAAAAAAAAAAATGTTTCTTTGTTTAAGAAAAGACCATCAAAAAAGTCTAACCTGACGGCCTCAGAAATATGCGAAAGAATACGACCATCCTTCCAGTTGCGCGTAATGATTACAACAGAACAAACTTTGCCTTCACCACGAGTTGTCTTTATGTTGCACTTTATGTTGCAAAAGTAAAAATAGATAAACGGATAGTAAACAAAATGAAGACTAAGAAATGAAAAAGTAATGGTGCATTTAGAGTATTTAATCTGGTCTAAAGCAAGGTGAGGAAATCTGAGGTGGAAGAGGATTGCATGGAGCAAGTGAATAAGAGAGAGCATCTTAAAATGTAAGAGGTAAACTGTAATGGCTATTTAGAAAAAGATAAGATGGGTAATTGCTCCTCAAGTAACAGACTTAAGTCACGGGAGATTTATAGAGTGAAAAATTAAAAAAGTTGATAAATGTACGCCCATAATAGTTAAGTCTAAGATATTAAGAGATTTACAGATACTACAGATTTCTTAAAGAAAAAGGTGTTAATTACGAATAAGGACATTCTAGGATTAACAAATAGTGATAATTTATATAAATGATCATTAAGTCAAAGAAACAAGTCACTACTTTGGTAAGCTAAGAAATTAGTGCTTTTTTTTTACCTTTGGCGTACTAAAGAAACCATAGAATGAGAGATTTAAATATAATTAGAATTGACTGCACAGAAGAGGTAAATAAATAAAAAATAAATTCTTCGTACTTTTTCTCTTAAACAATATTTATTATATTGATTTGAATCTATATATTTTATAGTCGTATTTAAAAGTGCTATTAATCGATTTCTCCATTTCATATTGACGAATATTTTGTGTTTTGTAGAGATAGGAAGGGATGGAGTTTCTTGGGGACACTGCTGTACGTCTTTGGATACAAATAGGATATGTCAAAGGATTTATCAGCGAAACCACAAACGTATTGGTACCAATCGTCAAATGCCTTAAACGAAAGATGCCCAAAGAGATGACAGATAAAGTTAAGAGTTCAACTGAGAAAAAGAAACAAGTGTGAGAGAGTTACAGACAATCGTGTGATTCAGATTTGTTTTATCATTATACAACAATGTGTTTCCTTATTTTATGGAAAGATTAATCCATCCCTACAAAACGATTGAAAAAGGCTGCATATGAGCTTGTCAAATAGTTGGGAATACTAATGAGAGCATCATTAGATTCCTGGACGATCTTCTCCGACTGAAGATATGCTGATGTTTCTTGAAGAATTTGGAAAAATTTCTCGCACTAAAGAGAGGAACTGGGCGACTACTGTATATACTTAGTGAGCTAAGACTTCTGTACTAGGGAAGGTCATGAAGTCTATGGTTAAAGATGCCATTCATGATCATCTCAAGAAAAGATCTTGAATAAGTTCCAGCATGATTTATATTGCAGAATCCATATAAAATGAATGAGAAAGGTCTGTTCTCCCTCGTTGACAAAACACCGGGGAAACAAATATAAAATCTCAATGGATAACGGAGGATGGATTTCATAAATTCACCTTTGGGTAGTGAGCTATCAAACAGTGGAATGAGTTTCTCCCGAAGTGGCAGAGGGAGCTGACTTTGGCAAGGTTCAAAGCGGAATTGGTTGACCACTTTGTAGGAATTAGAAGTTTGAAAATTCGGTTGTATTTTATTATTATTTATTTTGGCTGACGCATAAAAATCCACTTATTTGCTTTATTTGGCCTTAATAGTTCTACTATACATGCAAAGAACTCTTTGACACTTTTCTTATCTCTTTTTCAAAAGTATTTTTAGTCTCCTTTAACATAGATGTAGTAGCTGGAACCCGAGTGTTTCTATTATTCTGTTCACTCACTGTAATACTCAACATTTTCACCGAACTTGATTTGGATGTTTGTATGACTTCTACGAGAATAATGACAGCGAAGAAAGATGTTGATATAAATCTGACCATTAAAAACAATCAATACGTGGTAATTTCAAAAATAAATTTTATTTTTCAATTTTTTTATAGAAAAATTAAAAAAAAAAACTGTGCGATTATGCTTTTATTGAAGTTTTTCTTTTTCTGCACACTTTCTTCTTTCGTAGAACGTATAAAATTTTCATCTCAAGCAAGGTTTCCCCATTTTCCCTAAAATCTCTATGGGATGCTGGTCACGTCCTTCGCTTTAAAGATCTTTTCATTGAAAGGTTATGTCTTCGAGAGAGGTCCAGAATACAAATACAAGTAATAGAAATGTAATCTCTCTGCCTGACTACACTCGGGGCCAAATGCTAACTCCCCTTAAGAGAAGGCCCCATCTAATGGTGCGAAACTCCCCATCCCCAACCAACTTCCTCAGGAAGATTAAAGCATTAGATTCTTACTATTTCAATAGTAACTCCTGTTGACTTGGAGACTGGAAAATCCAGTTTCTTTTTTTCAGTTGACCTTTACAAAGTTTAAGACTTTGTTGTTTTCAATATATTTTTGAGGGGAAAAAAGGATGGGACACATGAATCGAATCCTCCTATTGGTTTTGAGTAATACCATCGACGCTATCAATAATCCGTCACTTACTGACAACAAACTTGCTTTAAGAGACAACATGCGCGAATTGGAGCAATCAGTTCTTACTCAATAAGAAATTCTTTTTGAAAAACGAAAGAAAACCGCGGATATTGCTCTATAATACGTTGCCAGCAAAAGGGATGCTCTTTCTAACGTGATTAAGTAACGTCTGTAAAAATGCAGTCGGTTTAAGAAAAGTGACAAATCCTTTCTTCGACTCATCACGTTGGGTTAATTTTGACATCCTGATGCTCGCCCTGGAAAATGGGATCCGATGTTGTTTTGTTCGCGGATTAGATTTTTATTGGGTTACGATAATGATATTGGTTTCTAAGGTCCAAACAATATGTCCGCGTAGTCAATAGGTTGAATGCTGTTGCCATGGAGACAGTATAAATTCCATTTGGAGAAGAGTATAACCAGTGAAAAGAATTCAGACGGAATACCAGAAATGCAATTAAAAACTAGAGTTGAATTATGCATAGGAGTTCTTTAAATTAATATTTAATTTGAATATTTTATATTTTATTTATATTTTGAATTTATTTTTATTTATATTTTTATATTGACCAAAATTATCCAAGGGATTAATAAAGGTGGTTTACACGGAAGCATAATTTTTATGCAGGATGGTGATACGCCCATATTGACAATGCTATTAAACGACTCCTACAAGAAACCTTCATGGGACCGCGAATTATCAGCGACCATTTTCCACATCCTTGGCCTACAAAATCATCCGAGGCAGCTATGGAGAATGCAATACCTAGTTTTGACGCTTTAAGTCGTCGGGGTGGGAGGTAGCACAGCTGGTATAATCACTGCCCTCCCCAAACCGGCTATAAAATACCCAAATTCGAACCCCATTAATTTTTATGAGTGTTTTTCACAACATGGAACAACATTAGAAAATAATGGTGGACATTTGGAGCTTTGATTGTCAATAAAGACTGGTGAAAAATTTTACCTTTGTGCTATTTTCGAAATAAATTTGGTTAAACAGTCCCACATACGTGGTTACAATGCTAAAAAAAAAGGTTTATCGATACAACCTATAGTTTATAAGTTATTAATTTTTAAAAGTGGGAAAGGACTTTAATATTATAGAAAGTATCGAACATTATTTTGAAAAATCACGCTACCAGTCAGCTTTCATTAATAATGTTGAATTCAAAACAAGTCGATATTAAATACTGAGCTCTCTCAATTTAAGTGATGAGAACTCTTAATTCTATTCTAAAAGTCTATTCTCTTTTAATTTGTCTTACTAATTACCCCACAACCAACGCAGAATTATTTTTAGATAACTCACTAAGATACACTTAATTAGAACAACCAGGGTTGTAAATTAAAACCAAGGGGAAGAGTAAATATAATAGACTAAAATCCATTATATTATAAGGAAGCTTTACTTCAGCTAACGAGTGGTTAATTTCTATAAGCTGCCACCATGGGCAGCTTATAATATTGTATAAAAAAACATAACCACTCCCCCAACCGTGTTTTAATAATCAGCTGTTCCTCCCCTCCTGGAGGCACGTCACGGTAAGAACGATACTGTAGGTTCTTGGCATACGGTCCATAATTGATCGATATGGGCAAGGGACGTGATCTTAGAGAGTTCGATTGATGTAATCAAGGTGTTCCACGGACAGAGTCGCAGCACCCACGGCTCATCCATAGGCTGTCGTGCCTTGTGGAGCCGATAGACGGAAAACGGCCGACCGTGAACTTTAACCATGGGACAACCAGTGGTGTTTCTAAGACCAGAGTCAAAGGAACCTTCTCTCAGTAAGAGCCACTGGAGTAGCCTCCCTGTAAAGGTTCCAATGCTCACAGCCATTCCCTTCCTCCAACGATACCTAAAGTTTGCATCTGAATTCCATAATTGGACATTGACGAGAGCTAAAGTTTCCTTTTCCGATGAATCATGTTTCCTGTTATGCCGTGTGGACAGTAGATAGAAGGTACGGAGTCAAACTGCGGAGAGGAATCACCATGATGTCACCTGCTAGACAACCAGTAGTTATCAGAAGTCTAAGTTAGCATTTCGTTACAGCTCTCGAACTGACCCTTCATAGTCAATGGTGGATCTTTCTATAAGGATAATTATTATTTTTATCGGCTATTTCCTACTAAAGAGGTGGAAAAAAAGTTCAGTAGTACACCTGCATCTCCTCATCTTTGTTAATGATTCGTTCCAGTTCATTGAAAACAAGAATCGATTTAATGAATGCAGATGATTTGGAATACTTTACTGAAATGGAATCATTTATGACTACACATCATTACAATCTGCAATCGATAAGTTTAAAAGAATTGTCATTGTCAACGATTGAAGATAAACATACACAAATGTAGTTTTATCTCTTTCAGGCGCGAAAAAAAAACTTGATTGCAAAATCAATGACTTCTTGTTATACTGCGTCGATTCCATGAGAAAACCAAGGTGACTGTTTAAAGCTCAGTAAAAAAACACGCCAATAAAAAGAAGTTTAAATCTCGCTACTCCTTAAACTTCCAAAATTATTAGGCTGCTCTTGGTTTTCTCCTAACTTCCAGAATTATTAGGCTATTCTTAATCGTTTGACTCTAAATTAAAACTTCCTGCAATCCAATCTAAACATCCCCCCACGTAAAATAGCTATCCAGATTTGTTAAACATGATTTTCCCTTTACAAAACCATGCTGCGTATCCTTTAGAATTCCATTTCTAACTAAATGATCCTGAATTTCACCCTTGATCACTGCCTTCATGATTTCCCACTACACTCTTAGAACTGCCCTTGTGTATTGGAGATACATTGGCACTTTTCCAATCCAAGAATCACTCCCAAATCCAGTGATGCTCTCATAATTAGCCTCAATGGTTCAATGCACTCACTTGCCATCTCCTTTAAAATTATAGGGTATATGCCATCAACCACTAGAGCCTTCCTCGCCTGTAGGCTCGAAAGTTTTTCATTAAATAATCATACGAAATTTCAATATCATTACATTTTTTCAACTTCACCCCACAATTTCTCATTGACATAGAGGGTTTTTCTTCTGTAAATATCGATGGAAAGTAACTGTTGAGTCCATCCGCAACATCAGTTGGGGTATCTAATTCTATCCCACGTCCATTTCATAAGGGTCTGATCTGAGTTTATTTAATTCTGGTAATATCTTAAACTGGACTCTTCACTAACGCCCTTTCTCATGACATACATTTGTAGATGCAAAGCAGTGGTAAGATAGTGGCTAGTACCAATGGCAAATTTTTAGTTGGTAACGGCAAATCATCAAACCATCCATCATGAAATGAAAGCCTTACATAGGGGGCGTGCCTATAAATGAATTGTTCAATGTTGAATGAATATAGCTACACAACAGTTTATAAGGATCATGTTAAGTAACCTGGTTAGCTATTTTGACACGGTTATTCATGAGCTGGATGCACGAAATGATTTCGATATTTATTCGGATTTTATCGAAGCATTGAGTCAGACCTTTATTAAAGGTTATTCCATAAGCTTTAACATGTTGGAATTATAGACAAGATTCTTAGAGTGTGGCCCCAAAGGATCTTGGATCATTGTTGTTTTTGATTTTTTCTAATACCTTCCACGAAGGGACAGAGAGAGAATGTCAAAATTTGCAGATGATGTAAAGATTGGTAGAATAGTTAATGATCAATGCTAAGCGCTGCCTCTTAAAGACGACTTAGACTTCAAGAATGCTCAGAAAAGTGGCAACTATCTTTTAATACATGGTATCACACTTAGGGAATAGCACACGCTAAATAATTTATACACTTGGTGGGTTCGAATTAAAAACAGTGGAGGAAGAAAAGGAGTTAGGATACGATGGGGCACGAAATTCTGAGCAGTGTACACAGGAGACCTATTCTGTCCTATCGATGATTTATCGTATATTAGCTTGAAAAATGGCTTTAATTAGCCATCGAACATTAAATAGAGAATTTTAAGGTCACAATAACCAGGAAAGTACTGCAATAAAACCAGAATTCAGTCCCAAAATTTAAGGCTGTCATTTACTTATTGGATAAAAATACATTAAAGCGATACTGAGTAGAACATGCGGACGAGAATAACTTGTAGAAGACAAATTTAATTGGGAGCAGCGAATCTTTTCTGAAAGGTATGAGGTCCCTGATGGATTAATGAGGATCTCATCACCGTCTTTGTCTAAGGAGTGCAATTCTTTAATTGGAACAATTACTCTCCGCGTATCATCTTTATTGCTGTCCCTCGGACGCTATTTCTATCCGCACGTGACCTTTTGCTTATTGTCGTCCACTTCACCTTTCCCACCGTTAAATGACCTGTATACCAAATATACCCCGTTGTTATCGCGTGCAGATGACTCTCCGGAGACCCGGTGTCCTTTCTATAAAGCACATTTGCCACTACTGAAGTTAAATGTTGAACTCACTCACCACAACATCCAGAAATTGATGTGTATTAGCAGGGGAAAAAACGTTCTCTTCAGAGATCAGTTTGCTCCCAAAACTCTGTAAATAGCAAACAGGTGGGCAGCAATGTCTGGTGAATAAATATTTACTGAATAATTCATGAATTAAAAATTCCCCGCTTCAATAAATATTAAATCACGCTGTTCACCACCAACAAAGCAGGTTTGCACAGAAATGTAATAACATTCCATGGCCCTTGTGTCCTTTCTGGAGTTTTTTTTTTAACATAATAAAGAGCAAAGCTGAATTCCAAATTCCGCACTATTAAGTTCGTCATGGCATATCTGTAGAAGAGGAGTTTAACTGCACTATTAAGGTGCCTTCAAGGTTTCATTCCAGAGACAACTCGGTGACTATAAATTACTTGAGGTACGCATACCTCAGAGAATTATCATACGACTAGGTTACTCCAAATAGTAAAAGTTCTTTCATAGCTAAATAATCAGTAGTTCAAATTGCCACTGACCACCTAGACTAAGTCCTCCTTCTATAACAAACCTAAAAATTTACAGCTTTGAAATCTAATTCTAAATTCTTAGATTAAGAGTGACTTGTCCCTGCACCAGTCTAC
Source organism: Mastigoproctus giganteus (assembly GCF_048544385.1). Taxonomy (NCBI): domain Eukaryota; kingdom Metazoa; phylum Arthropoda; class Arachnida; order Uropygi; family Thelyphonidae; genus Mastigoproctus; species Mastigoproctus giganteus. The sequence continues at coordinate 191,632,322 of NC_143582.1, read as the reverse complement.
ACAACCGTGCTTGCATACATCACTTTAGTTGGAACTACCACCTGGTAAGCCACAAAAATTCCAGAATCATGAATTTTCAAATAACAGAAATTAATCCTCTGAAAATTTGAGCAAAAATCCCATGTCGACCACTACGTGCACACTCTCCCCTCGAACTTTCCAGATCTCATTTTAGCTTCCTCGTCAATGCCACGCCTGTTGCAAGCAGTTATCACAGCGAAAGGCAGCTCCAACACGCAATTACATAGATGGTCATAATATTTTGGCGCATCAATGTATATGCGCGAGACGATCGAAGGCTAAATGCATGCCAATGAGGACTAGAACAGCCTCATACTTTTTTCCATAGCTATCCAGGTTCCATGTTCCTTCACGAACACCTCAAGAAAGAATGGGTTGGCTTTTCTATGATTGTCAGTCACCAAAGACCCAACTCCCTAAAATGTTCTGCCAATTTTTGTTTTGCTTTAACCATAACTCCCATGTCCAAGAACGGAGAGAGAAAAATATCTAAATATTTACCCATAAAAGGGCTGAGTTAAGCCTCCATAGACCCTCCCTCACCCCCTTCAACTGAAGGAGCGAGCCCGAATGAATCACGTGAAAAAAAAGCGAAATTATGAGTGAAGTTGTGAACAACACCTTGATTAGACGTTGTCCACAACTTTTCGTTGTCAACTAGCATAAAAAAAGATATGATTTAGGCATAAGAAAAATTTGGAACAGGAATTAAATAAACTTGTAATACACTGGTGTGCAAAATTTAAGGACCAGTCAGGTTTCACCTGTAGCTTCTCATAGGAGTGGCCTGGATAAGAGAAAAGCATACCAAAGGAACCTCGTGAGGTACAGAAATGAAGGAAACAACACCGACACAACAACGGAAACAAAACGGTACAGAGGGACTTTATTCAAAAATGGCAACATAGCACTGGCTGCCATGATACAGATGCATGGCTGCCAAAGATGGAACAAAGGGAAGAGGTGGTCCTCAGGACGAGATATAGCCACCCCTAATGTCGATGCAGGCTTTGCACCGCCTGTCCATACTTAGAACAATGTTGTTGATAAGTTCTTGCGGTAACATCGTCCATTCCTCTGTCAGCATCAGCTTCAGCTGGTGAACACTTTCTGGCGGGTGTGGACGTGCCGCTGAGCGTCTCCCCAGAGCATCCAATATGTGTTCGATGGGATTTAGATCGGAGGAACGGGCAGTCCAATCCATACGAACAATGTACTCTCTTTCCAAAGGCATATCAACAGCTGCAGTGCGATGGGGTGTGGCGTTATCATCCATAAACACGAACTCGGGGCCAATGGCACCTCGGAACAGACGCACATGGGGAAGGATTACCTCAGTACAGTAGCGTGCACCGGTTACAGTACCGTCTTCCAGTATCTGGAGTTGTGTACGTCCAAAGATAACGCCTCCACAGAAGAGAACACCTCGACTGCCATATCGATCCCTTTCAGTGATGTTTGCTGGGTGATATAGTGTGCCAACCTGTCGCTAGATTAGCTGACGTCCAGAATCGCTGCTGAGACTGAATCTACTCTCATCAGTAAAGAGTACTGAAAAAATCTAATTATCTTAAGGATTAATTATTACAAAGAATACGCAAATTTCATCAATATACGAGGGGTGATCATTTTAATTCGCGGACTGGTGCAAGATCTTATCTTAATTTTCATTATCCGAATCTTCTGTGGATTTCTCCTTCTCGAAATGCTCTCCAACTTTACACACTTTTGCCACCCTCGTACCCACGCATTAAATGCTTCTTTCAAGCCATTTTTTCTAAAGACTGCAAAGTGCTTCTGTTGCGGCTTTGCGAGCATCGTTGCGTCGCACGCGAAACGCTTGCCTTTCAGAGCTTTCTTCAGACGTGGAAACAGGAAGAAATCACACGGGGCTAAGTCCGGTGAATAAGGGAGATGTGGCAGAATCTCGGCACCGATGGCAGTGATTACTGCCTGCAAAATATTAGCGTATGGGACCTCGCTGTTTATGCACGCGATTAACGATAGATTTAATAAGGCATACATTTTTTCAGCCGTACCTACAGCAGGAATTTTCAATCTCTCTTCGTTACCAGCTGCTCTAAAGTGACGTCAATCTGGTCATCAGATCACTGAAGCGCTGTATGACCATCCACATAGCTAAAATTTTCAAAATTTGCCTTTTAACTCAATTTACTGAATAAAAGAAATTACTTCATAGTGATAAACCAAAATTAAGGTTAGTCTTTTTGTTTTCTTTTGCTGTTTAAGGAAGGGTTATTTTTCTTCGAGACCAAAATAACTGGAAAATCTTATTTAAACTCCAATTAATCTTATTAAAGGAAATTCGAGTAAATAAAAGCAATTTACCCAAGGAAGCGAACATAAAAAGGTGTTTTAATGTCATAGCTGGCTTCCTAACTGGAAATATCCAATTAGAGAATATATTACTAAAAGTAATTGTTATTTTTTTTTTCACATCCAACTAAATGGAACTTAAGTGACCAGGAATTAAGCTCAACATCGGCTACCAGAACACATTGATGTTCGAAGCTATTACTTTTTTTTCCCTGTGGTTTGACAGCTTTTTTTGTTTCTGTCCACTAGCGAGAAACGTTATCATCATATCACAGCCAGCAAGCTCTTTGACTTCGGAACCAAAACACACTGGAAGAGAGGCTTAATCTTAAGACTCTCTTACTTTTATTAGACGTAAAACGTTGGATTAGGTAGGTGTTTAATTAGTCGTGTTGAGGTTGTTGGCTGGGATGCGTCTCCTGATAAAAAAACAACCGACATCCAACATCGGAGGAGGAGAAAACAGTTGAAAGGGTTTACTAAAGCTTAGCGGGAACCTGCTTGAAATACAAAGACAGCAACTGCTTTATTCACCTTACATAAACAGAAAACCATGCAAAATTGATGTTTTAATTCATAATTTATTTTAGCAATGAAACCCAAATTTAAAGATTGATGAGATTGTTTATAGACTATCCCTGAACCTAAGTTACAACAGCGTTGGGATAGGCTATAAGATGGAGTGCTTCTTGTGAAGCATTCCATCACTGTTGCTTCATCTACTATACTAGATTTAACACCCTATGACCTTTTGCTTTGTTTCCCAAGCTTAAAGCCCTCTTAAAATGTCCCAGATTTTCAACGAATGGAGAAATTACTCAGAACGCGACACACGAACAGCTGGAAGTTCCAAAACAGCCTCTCAGGAATGCTTCTAGAAGTTGTCAAGGAGATTACTTCAAAGGAGATCTATCATAATCGCCAATAAGCTTCATTATTTCCCAAATATTAGTTGAATCCCTGAACTTGATAAAACCTCGGTACATAACTGGAATCTCTGGATATCTCCACAGTTACTGGAGCTTAACTTATTAACAGTAATTAATCCATGGTCACCAGTTGGGTAACAAACTTGTTTGAATCCTGGGTAAAATATTTGCAGGAAATTTGCCCCTCTCCATCTGCAGTCAAATTTCTAGGTACCCATTTTGCTGAAAATTATTTTTCGTTTAATTCGTTGGGGAAGTTTGACGGAGTCGATGGCATGTCTGGTGTTTTGTAACCCAATCTAATGACCTTTTAAAATCATTATATGGACAGCTTAAATGTCTTCTGTGGTCGACAAAGTCACGAGTCGCTTTAATTTCATCTTTGGTGACGCCATGACTTGGTTTCCGAATTCATGACGCCATGAATTCGGAAACCTAGTTCCAGACATTGAAGTGTAATGTATAGCGTTGAAGACCATAAAGGTCAGATCCTTTCAGAAAAAGTATTTCAATGGTACAAGGCTTTCTTCTTTTTAGAAATTACAGGTTTCAGTGGACATGACTTTTTTAAAGCTAAAAGAGTAATGTTTAAGATGTTACAAAATAAAAATTGAGTAACATACCGTGTAATTTAGCATTATTTTGATTTTAAAGTGAAATATACGGCAGGTCAAACATTTCAAATGCCCTTAGGGAGTAAACTGTCATCTCGGACTATGTAGTAGTGGTAAATGATACAAATGCAACCAGTTGACCTCTGAATTGTTGGTCAAAGCGAAGCTCATCTTTAAAAAAACGCCTAAGGTTCCCCACTGGTAATAAATTGAAATCAAAGTATCTCTAAAAATTCTTTTCATTAACATATGTCAATACATAGCTTTGACTTCGTGGCATCTTTCAGTTATTCCATCATTGACGGGATTTGAACTCAAGGTCTTTTCCACTAGATGTGGAGAAGCCTGCGATTTTACCAACTGCGCAGGACCGTTACATTATCCATTCAGTGGTTGGTTTAAATGGAAGTTTATTGGCACAAGGGCAACTAAGGCCAAATTGCGCCCGTCACAGTAATTCTGCAAATGATTTTTTCCAGTCATGTCAGATAAGTTCATATAAATGAATTAGTTTTAAAAAATTAAATAAATCGGATCATTTTGCGTCATCACTGAGAATATGGTTCATGTGTAATGAATTGTTTTGGGTTAAAACCGATTTAAAATTTGTTAATCGAGCAGCATGATTATAGGGACACTCGAGGAGAATGTGTTTCACTGTAAGTAGGGCAGAACAATGACGACAGTGATGAGATTCATAACCTGTCAACAAATGGAGGTGGGTCAGATGGGAATGCCCAATGCGTGTCCTTGCAGGGACAACCTCTTCTCGTCTGTTTAATCGTGAACTAGATTTCCAGTATTGTGGCTTTTGCTTTATTTGGAAAAGTTTGTTATCGGTCTGTTGCTGCCATACTGATGTCCATTGGCCAATACATAACTGTTTTATGGTGAGTTTAAAGTTCGTATAAGGAATCGAGGCAAGTGAAGACACGGGGTTGACTGGATTTTTTGCTGCTTGATCTGCTTTTTCATTTCCTGGATTCCAGCATTCCCGGGAATCCAGCAGAATCTTACGTCTGTGTTATGCTCTGTGAGATTAATTCACTCTGCTCTGATTTCTTTCAGGATAGGGGGAGAGTTCGGACATTTATGTTGTAAAGAGGTTACTGCACTCAAGGAATCGGTATAGATTATTATCTCTTCATTAGACCTGTTGTTGACGTGTTCGATAGCCATTTTTATTGCATGAAGTTCAGCGGTATAAATACTGCAACTTGGGAAAAGTTTTTCAGAGATTGCACAAGTGGGAAGAACTACTGCAGCGCCTACATTTGTATCAGATTTGGATCCATCAGTATATATTTGCAGACAGTGTGTGTTTGTTGATGCACGAGCTAAATGTAGCTGCTGTATAATTTCATTGTTCAGCGCCTATTTTCCCCATTTTCGAAAAAAGTCATCACAAAGTTTTAAAAGTGGACCATGGAGGTTCTATTTCTCCGGTATCTTGGTGGATATTGTCCAATGGGACACTCCAATACTGAGCAACATACTTCAATCTGATTCCAGCAGGTTTATTTTCATTTGGTTTATTCCTGTAGAAATTTATGAAAGACGGGTTAGAGAGGTAAGGACAGATAGGACGTGAGGGCATACTCCGAAGTTTGGCAGGGTACATAAGCAGCGGCATCTGTCTCCGTAAGGATAATGGAGGTTCATGTGCGTCAATATATAGACTATGCACTGGAGATGTTCGGAAGGCACCTAGAGCTATTCTAAGTGCATTGTGTTGAATGGTATTTATGGACTGTAATGCTGACTTTCTAGCTGAGTCATATACGGGTGCACCATAATCTAGTCTGGATCGGATTATGGTTTTATATAAGTGAAGAAGGGAGTATCGGTCAGCTCCCCATGATATTGCAGAAAGAACTCTTAAGGATATTCATTTTTTTCAAACAAATAGTTCGTACATGCTGTATGTGTTTCAGAAAGTTTAATTTCTTGTCCAATATTAAACCTAGGAATTTAATATTGTCATTGACTGGAATAGTATGATTTCCCAGGCGCAATTCGGGATCAGGGTGCAGTTTTCGTTGCTTGCAGAAGTGTATAGCAAACGTTTTCTGTGGAAATTGTCGGTAGCCATTTTGTAACATCCATGATTGCGTTTTGTTTATTGACAATTGGAGTTTCCTTTCAATGGAGAACATATTTTGCGAGTGACTAGATATAGTGAGATCGTCAGCGTAGAGATAAGTTTCTACTGAATTCGGGATGGTTGTTAGAGTGTATTCTAACTGCGAAGAGTGTGGCACTGAGGACTGACCCTTGTGGGACTCCTTCCTCTTGTATGCAGATTTTCGAGAGTGCACTTTGATAACGAACCTGAAAGGTTCGATATTCGAGAAAGCTCTGAATTAATGATGGTAAATGTCCCCTTAGTCCTAGGGCATGTAAGTCACGAAGGATGCCATGACGCCACGTGGTTTCAAAGGCTTTCTCTATATCTAAGCTCACCATGACCAAATGTTCGTTCTTTATGAATGCATTTCGCACATTTGCCTCAGCCTTTATCATAAGATCTAGGGTAGACCTGTTTTTACGAAATCCAAACTGATCGTTGTTCATAGTAGTTTGAGTTTCAAGATACCAGGTGAGGCAACTGTGTACCATTTTTTCCAGAGTCTTACCCAGACAGCTAGTAAGTGAGATTGGTCTATAATTATGCGGGTCTGATTGGTCTTTTTCTGGTTTTGGAATTGGTAGAACAACAGAGTGTCTCAAGGAAATGGGAAAATAATTTGCAACAAATATTCGGTTGAAAAGTTTTAGGAGAGAGTAACGAGTTCTCTCATTTAGATTCTTTAACATTAGGTAGTATATGCCGTCTGGACCAGGTGTACTATTGGCTGAGTTTTTTAAGGATTCTTCTAATTCATACATGGTTAGTGGTTTATTATAAGAGAGGGCTGACTTCGTTCCGAAATTTATTTTATATTTTTCAGTTATTGTTTTGGCTTTCAGGAAAGTTGGATCATATGAGGTTGAGGCAGAATGGTGAGCAAAAGATTCCGCGAGGATGTTTGCAATATCCTCTGGAAGGGTTATCTCCTGTCCTTTATAGACGATGATTGGGGAAGGAATTGATGGAAACTTACCAGTAAGGCATCTTATTTTCCGCCAGATTAGTTCTGCACTTGTGTCTTTAGCGACAGATGAAGCAAAACGAATCCAAGATTCCTTTTTAGCTTTTCGCCGGGTGTAACGGGCATGGGCTTTTAGTTTCTTGTATATAATGAGACTAGCAGCGGTTGGATTCTTAGAAACTGATTCCACGCCTTGTTCTTCTCTCTCTTAGCAGTGCTACATGCTGAATTCCACCAATAGTTTTTGTGTTTGGATCCTTTATTTGAAGTTTGAGGAATGGTAGTAGCAGCAGCAGCTGTCAACATTTGTTCTGTGATGTGTTTAATGGCGTTATCTATGGAGTGATGTTGGATAATATCATCCTCTAGTGTAATACTGGATGCATATTTATTCCAGTCAGCTTTTGAGAATTTCCATTTAGATCGAATGCTTACTGGTAAGTTTCTCCTTGTGCAGAGCTTACAGATTATAGGAAAATGATCACTATTTAATGGGTTCTCTGAGACTCTCCAATCGAAGTCTGGAAATAATGTGGGTGAGCATATCGACAGGTCTATAGCAGAGGTTGAGCCTGTTGGAAAATGGACATAGGTGTGGGAGCCTGTGTTAAGCAGAGTAAGATTGTTCTTTACAAAAAAAGCCTCTATCGTGCGTCCCCGGTTGTCTGTCTGCAAAGATCCCCATAACACTGGGATGCGCATTAAAATCGCCCAACAGGCAGAAAGGAGAGGGTAGTTGTAGGATAAGATCATTTAGTTCAGTTATCGAGCAGTTCTGATTTGGTGAGATATATATTGATACAAGTGTAAGCGTTGTACCAAGAGCAAGGCGTACTGCAACAACTTCTAAAGTGGTTTGTAGGGGAATACGTCTGGAAGGGATTTTACTGTCAATCAGTATAGCTACACCACCATGTGGAGTGATCCCATCATGCCTGAATATTTTATAGTTTTTAACTGAAAGTGTCACTTGCGGAGAAAGATTCGTTTCTTGTAGACAGATGCCTACTGGATGATACTGATTTATCAACTGATCCATTATTTAGCTTTTGAAGTAGGTATTTCTGACTGCTTTTAGAGCCAATCTGTTTATAACGTTCCAATTTTATTTTATCTTTTCTCAGGAAAGTGGGTCATGCAGTATCCATGTCTTCTTCAGCATGTATTTCTAAAACGGTTTCATCATTATGAGTTTTGTCATCGATTTCCATATCTGCAGTTAGAATCTTTTGAGGTTTAACATTTCTCAGACTCTCAGTATCTGAGTGTGATGGAGTAATAGTTGGTGGTACGGTGACTGGGGTATTATTTGGTTGGTCTTTTACGTGTTCTTTAGGGGACTCCAGCGGACTCGCTGAGACAGCCCGTGCCCAGTCGGAAATGGATGTAGCTGGTGGTATGGACACTTCAGTTTCAGTTCCTTCCGATTTGTATTTTTGTGTTGTGGCTGCATATGTGAGTTTCGGTACTGTGAGCAAAACTTGTTTCCCTGCTTCTTGGTAAGTTACTTTGTTTTCTATTTTGTACTTCTGTATCTTCTTTCCAGTTTTCCAGGTTTCACCGATTTTCGAGTAAGCTGGATGGTTACCTTTACAGTTTGGACATACTGATGTTTGTGCTGGGCAGTCTATCTGTGTGAGGCGCACTATAGCCTCAGCAGCTTATGCGCCATTAAACCTCCATAACACACACACACACTCTATCTGTGTGTGTTCCTTAGATCCACAGTTAGGGCACACTGAAACCCCTCTACACACTGTTTGAGCATGGCCAATTTTTTGGCACTTGAAAGGATTGGGGATATAAGGTCGGATATGGCAGTTCAGATATCCAGCCGTAACTGTAGCTGGAAGGATTGGTGTTGAAAAGGTCAGTATAACACTACGAGTGGGAACTAATTCACCGTCTTTCTTGATTTTAATTCGCTTTGCCTATACAACTTTTTGGTCTTATAGCTCTTGGACTAATTCCTCTTCGGTAACATTTATTAAGTCCCATTCAGACGGCACTCCTTTGGATGAATTTAAGGTGGCATGTGGAGTTACTGTGACAGGAATATTCGCGAATTTTTTAATTCTTAGCAGGGCTTCAGTGTGCCTGCTATTCATTGTCTCTATAAGTAGATCTCCGGAGCGGAGTCTTTTCACCATTTTAGGTGGTCCAGCAGCATTCTCGAGACATTTCTGGATAAGAAATGGAGAAAGTGCACCTGCTGGTCGACTTGTTTGGGAATGTATAATAAGATACAGTGGTGTTTCCTTTTTGGATCCTTCTGTTCTTTGTCTCTTGGGATGGGAACTGTTAAAGTCAGTTTGGTCTGTCCTTGAATAAGTTGAGATATGAGGCTCAACAGATGGATTACGGACTTCGTGATCCGTGTTAGCTCCTTTTAGCCCTTGGCAGAGAACCTTTTCTGCCAAGGTTACCGGCCCCGCCACGGGGAGGCAGGAGCAGTGCCGCTAGAGTGACCAAGCGGTGTAATTTAGTTTGTTAGTTTTAAGGAAAAGAAAAGAAAGGTGATTTTCCTTTCTGTAACTTACTTACAAATCGTAAGAATGAGTTAACGGTAAATTACCTTAAACGTAAGAAAAACTCTCGAAAATTAACAAGAACTGTCACACTGAGAAGACGCTCTGTAAATCGCTCGATCACAATAACACTTGGCACCCTGGGCCTCCATTCAGTGGAACTGACGTTCAACTTTATGAACTAAAGTTCCAGGTGCTGCCCTGGAACGTTAGTTCATCTCCGCCTCGTTTCATTTTTAAGGTACAGGACGCTGCAGAAATGAAATGGCTGTTTGGCTACCCGGAATCAGCAGATCGGAAACGCGCCACCACCACGGGAAGGTGGACCAGGGGCTACCAACCGGCGGCAGCAGAAGAGAGGGACGCCAAGAGCCCAACAAAATTCGAGCCAAAGACTCTAGCCAAAAATAGTGAGAGAGAAAAAATCTTATACAAAAATTAAATACTGTATCATCTGTATTAAATAAAGTTAATAAACAATTAAATAAAGTATCATCTGTTTATCTCAACATCCCATCTACTCTGCCATAAATTGATCAACTCTTGCCAAATTCTTTGTCGTTCAGCTTTAACATCGACAAATGGCATCGCCAAATGTTTTTTCTGTTTCCTTTGTCTTTTATTTAAAAGAAACCACTTGCTCTCCATCCATCAGGATTCAGCAATTTCCCAACGAGACTATCATAGCAGTGTTCCTAAATAAATGGCGAAGCCATTTGTTTAAAAACAGTGCAATATCAAAGCAAGTCGTTGCAAAGCTGTTGTTTTTAGGAATATGGGCAACTGGTCATCTGGCTCCATTGTGCACTGTCTTTTAAAAAGTGTTCACTGACTGATTTGCATGTTGTACGGGCCGAAAATCAGAATCAACTCACGAAAAAAAACCATACCTCTTCGAGTGAATTTGGCTACCCACAGCCCCAGTGGAAGTCTTTTGGAAACTCTGGTATATGACGCGATTCGAAACCGGATTTCTGCAAACGAATGAGAGTGATTTGATACTAACTTCTACACTACTTTATGGTAGTTAAATAGTTTTTGACTCTCAACAGTGAGTTTGAGGAAGGTCAGTTCATGACCAAGTGTCCTGAAAACGAACGCCTGTTGTTGATCATGTCCTGGTATTAGTTGTTGGTGCAATTTCATGTCGGAATCTGACTTGAATTCTTAGACAGTTTAAATCCTGCTGGCCGCAGGAACACAAGATCAAGACAGTTTTTATCAACCTTATATAATTTCAAAAAGGCCAAATAACATCAGTTATTTTACAATTTCAAAGTTATAACTTTGTATTGTCATTTAGAAATGGTAACTGTACTTCAAAGGGCAACACTCCACTACTCGTTAAAGAAAGCGAATTGTCCCTCTGGTCTGGTGTCAAAATGTACAGGCGTGTATGGGCAGAATTTCCCATGCAGGGTTCTACCCGCACACGTTGAAACAAAACAAAAACACTACAGCGAAACAAGTATCCAACATGACATTTAAATATCTTGTTTAGTCTGTCGCATAGAAAAAATGCATTGAGGATAAAGCCTGAACAGATTCGTTTTTCTAATGAAATATTTCAAACTGAAGTTTGTATTATAAATACTGTAGAAAGAAATACCACAGATTTACAGTCGGATCATCTATTTACACAGTTAGTTCCATTTAAGGTCTTTGGTCATTAATAATCTTTCAAGGTCAAGTATCGAATAACAGAACTGTTCCACTTTTAAGATTTCTTTAATGTCTGCGAACCCATACCAACATTAAATTTGTTATTGTATCATTCATGTGGGATCCTAAAAGGTTTGTTAATATAATAAAATCTATTGTATTTGCCCACATAGTGCGCTAAAATTAATCTCTGGAGTGTGATGTTTAAACTTAAGTACATGTGGTAAAACTTTCCATCTGCTTCCTCTAAGTGTTCCTCAGCCAGTTTCTCTGGCCAAATTGTTCCCGTATGCAAGCCTTCTAGATTATTAATTCTCAAAGAGTTCTCTGATCAACTTTCTGCATTATAATTGTCATAGTACGTAAGTAACTAACGCTGAGTCACGGGCACAGTTTCGGCAAGCTTACTGGTTGCTGAAAGACCAATCAGGGATGCGCCAGACGATGTCACATTCTCTGCTAGAATTTTTGGCTCTTTATTTGGAGTTCTGGTTTACCACAAAGGACTGAATTCGAAGACACCAGCTATTGTGACTTTGGTAAGAAATTAAATTATTTCATTTGAAATCGAATTCGTTTCCCAAGAGTACAGTACATCAACGATTCAAGTGGAGAGAATTTGTAGCATCAAAATAGTTTGGCCCATATAATAAAAACAAATATTTGCTTTCGATTTTTAACAAAAAATAAACCGAAGCATAATAAATGAAGTTTTCTACAACCTCCTTTGTTGGTATTAGAACGTTTACCTCTGTAATCTTAGAATTTATTCCACGAATTTTAATGCTGACGTCAGTTAATAGCTTTTTTGGTAGTCTTCTATAAAAAGGATAGCAGGATTTTCATGCGGAAAAGCCAATCATAAAAGAATTGCGCTTATTGTAGTAAAATAAAATAATCTGGACGTAAAAATAGACTCCATTTCGTATTTATATATCAATCCTAGATTATGGTATTCATTCAAGTGAAACTGGGTTTCAAAAAGAAACATACTGACCGGAAAGAAAAGCAGTTCTACAATAAGAAAAAAAAAAGAAAAACATAAATATCAAAAACATTCCAAATACCAAGTATTAGTATCTCATTACGTACCTTGAAATACATTAATACAGTTCAAATTAAAAGCTGTCGCAAAAAAATTAGATATTGGTTAAACTTCAGAAAGAGACACTTACCCATGGATCTTTGCGCGACACGGAACAATAGATAAGCTTAGCTCCTCCTACTGCGTCACAGTTATTGGACGATCTATTCTTCGAGTAATTTTGTTTCCAGATTTAAACCAGTGGTAAGGGGGACCCTAAACCGTTTATTGTGAAATGAGTTACCCCCTCTTTGGTCCCGGTTTAAAATCAAGAAACGATTTTCCCCCTTTACCGTTGGTTGTAAATTGGGAACAAAATTATGCGAAGAAATAAATCGTCCAATAAGTGAAAAGCAGGGACGGAGCTAGATTAGGCCATCATCTGCTGTCTCAACGATCCATGGGTAAGAGTCTCTTTCGGGAGTTCAACCTCGGGAGCAAAAGTCTTTTAATACATATTCAAATAATCTTATTAAGTAGATGCAATAACTTTTCCAGATTAAATTATATACATTCTTATAATACAATTAATACATGCGTTATTAAACTTAGTATTAATATACTGAGGTAAACCGATCTTTGTGAGATCAATAACGTATAAGTTGACTAATAAAGGTCCCAATGAGGAACACCAGTAAATAATGTGGAAGACTTAGGAAAAGTTCCAGTGTATTCTTCATATGATGTAATCCTTACATAGTCAGACAGCTTAAAAGATGGTTACTGAAGCCATACAAAAAAAGTTAGCTTGAATAAGGCATGACCAATGAAGTTAAACCCATTGAGATCGATATGACCTCTACCTCAACGATCTCATTGGTAGAATTTAGTTACTTCTATTATTATCAATATTTATATCGAGAGTTGAATAAATCATGTGTAAAGATCGACTGGTTATATTTTCTATGTATTTAACTTGAGAAACATTTCCTGTCAGTTTGGGATTCATTAAGTTTTTTTCCAGTCAACTCTATAGTAGTTTAAATTACGAGTACAATTCTCAAGATATTTCTGTTGACCACCTTGACTAAAACCTCTGTGATCCGAGGGTATAAATCCTTTTATTACTTCAACCTTTATCTGTTTGAGAATATTAAATCATAGTAACATTGACCAAATTCAGGAAGGTTGAAGTCTCCAAGAATAACTGTCAGTTAGTTTACAGAGCAAGGATTAAATTGTCCATGTGATCTAGTTCCATTATTAAATCATGGCGGAGGGAGAGGATAGAGACAAAATAATCGAAATCAAACTTTAATTTCAGTTCAAGGTCCAGGCCCTCAACATTGTTCCAAATACAAAGATTATCTGGTGGGGAAGGAAGTGGGGGGGCAACTAAGTTCGATGGAGCTGAATTTTCTACTAGAAATTAACAGTAATATTAGGTTTTCGCTGAATATAAACCTTGGCTTGAACCTTGAGGGACACGTCAATATTGAGTACAGGATTCCCAGACAGTCCCATGGCATTGAGAACAGAAAATGTATTGGTCAGATTCAAGTGGACAGTGTACAATACAATGTTTTGAAGACATCACAGTATACTTTGTCCATTATCAATGGAATAAATTACTTGACAGACCTCCTTAATACAAGTTGCTTGTGTTAATCATAGAATTCTTATGTGCAACGATTAGAATAGGAAAATAATCTTTTATGCTTGCAGAGTTATTGAAATATAGGTCACTGGAAGGAAATATCAAACTTGAAAAGAGTACAATGGTGCTTGAACGATTTCAATAAGGTATGCAACTTTCTTCAACTAATAATATTGTTGATAATGCATATTTTTAAAATTAATCTATAGAAAGGGAAATACTAAATTACAAGTTCACTTACCAGGGAGGTACGCTAGCTTCAACAATTAGAATACAACTTGTAGAAGAACTTCAAACACAACCATTGAAGAAAAAAAAAATCAAAATGGCAGAAACAACTTAATGATCCACCCACTTCATGCATAATGATTAACTTAACGTTATGCACAACAGCGCCACCTTGGAATTTTCGTTGAATTTCTTACCATAATAAAAAAATTTCGAATCAAGTTTGTTGAACGAAATAATTCCAGGAATGATTTCATTTTTGGAGAAGCTTTTGAAAAATAGTTTGACACTTTCATTGTTTATTTACTTTTTTTTAAAAATAAATATTTAATTCTTTATATTAACCAGTGTAAGGAAATGTTATTATATTCTTTTGGAAATTTTGTACTCACTAAGCTCAAAGTATAAAATGCATGTTATGATGGTATAAGATTAGGCCCTCGTGAGTAGCACAGTTGGTACAATCGCCATCCTCCCCACACCGGGTGGAAAAGACCTGAGTTCGAATCTTGTTGATGGCGTTAGGAATTTTTATGGGCCTTTTTCACAACGTGGCTGAGTTAGTCGATGGGTACCATGGTTTTTTCTCCCGGAAACTATGGTTTATCGTCCAGCAAACAGAAAATCGACCATAGAACACAATTAATTTAGAGACAGTATACACGGAGCAATATGGCGTTAGTTGCTGATGCTCTTAAAACCCTACAAATACTACAACAACAACAGATATGCAATCTGGCCTGGATTTCACATTTTAAGGAAAATGAACAGGAAGTTTCATTTCACTGCTTCAAAGGATGATTTTTTTTAAAAAATTTAGCCCAATTGTTATTAAATGCAAACTTGTTCAGACACATCTTGATTTCTAATATTGCTTTTATTGCAGAGCTGTTTTCAATGCTCGTAGATTTAAATAGGCTAGGGTCCTGGCACACATAAATCCAGCTTTAGATAAATGCTGTCGACAGCTTATACAATGGAATCTTGATTATACAATTTACGGATTAGCCTTGTCACGAATGGAAATTCCACCTGTGGTTCTATTTTGGCAAGCTCTGAAATGCTTTTGAACTACTAAGTAGCCTACAGTTATCGGTAGAGTACAGTTAAACACTGAAAGTTTGTTCTTGAATTCTAAAACTCCCGCATGCTGGGCGCCATTCTTCTTGTAGAATGTCTAGACTGGAATTGCGTAAGAGTGGAGTGGCATGCTCCCACTCTTTTCTCTCGATGTAAAGTTTGCTAGACTGTTGGATCCTTTCTGTCCAAGTTACAGAGGTTACGATTCTAAAAAATAAAAAATAAAACGAAACTAAAATATTCTTTAAAATCAGATTAATATGATTTTAATGTAGACAAGCATTGCAACAGTAATATCAAAGGATTCCATTGCAACTGACAGTTGAGATTACCCAACCTATTGATCTATAAGTTGCTTACGTTTCTCTATATTTTAATTTATGAGGAGATCTGCTTTCTGTCCTTTATTGCAAAATTTCTGAATGGTTCTTTGCAGTTTTCATGTCCAGATCGAGAATCGATCCATGACCCGTATACTTATTTGCAATTTAATATATTTGGAAATTTAATGTATTTTGAAACTTAGGTTAAAAGAAAGAATTTATACAATCCTACATAAGAATTTAAAAACAGATATAATTTTAATTACAGACCAATACAAAAAAGGGACGTATACTTTTTATTAATATAATATTTAATAACGTGTCGACTCGTTTGTGTGTGTGTTAAGCTCCAAAACTAAGGCTGTTAGGAGATAGTATACTGTGTCTATAAATTCCGTGTATACTGCGATCGATTTGCCTTTTAGCGTGACGAAAAACCCAAGTTTCCGGGAGAAAAAACATACCATCCATGCCTGAGACTGATTAACTCAGCCACATTGTGAAAAACGCCCATGAAATAGTCCTCGCGTCACTAATGTGTTCAAACCGTTTCCACTCGGTGTGGAAGGACGATGATTATACCCACCGTGCTATAATAATAAGTTAATGCTGTCACCAGGATTTTCCCTGAAATCCTGGTTGACAGCATTAACAATTTCATCAATTTCTGCAGTCTACCAGAACGCTACAGTCGGGATACTGCACGTTTCTCGGCCTCTGACGCTTCCATTGGAATCACGAAATGGAAGCGTCATGGTATGACGCTTCCATTTCGTGATTAGGTTAGCTACCATTGACCTAGAGCAGAGGTTCCCAGTGTGCGGGTAGCATAGTTGATATAACCACAGTCCACACCACCTGAAAAAGACCTGAGTTCGAATCCTACAAATGATACGAAGAATTGTTATGGGCCATTTTTCAGGTGGGTAGGTAAGTCAGTCCCAGGTGAGGGCAGCATGCTTTTGATCCCAGAAACTCGGATTTTTCGTCCGGCAAACATCAAATTGATCACAGAACACACGCAATTTGCAGACATATTATATGCAATACAATATGGACTAAATTTCTGATGCGCCTAAAATCCTACAAGAATCGACCAACGAATTAAACGAATGTGTGGGATGTGTCGTCCCATGGGACACGAATTTAGTTTTTTTGGGAGCAGCGTTGTTTTTATGAAGCACTTTCTTTTAATGAAATATGGGCAAGTCAAGATATGAAGCATATTTTATTTCAATCTTTGTGATTAAATCTTCAATAGATTTAATCACAAAGACCAAAAAATATGAACATACACACACACACTCACTTTATTCAATGTCGAATCGAGCCGCCTTTGTTTCGAATAACAGCAAGTGTGCGGCGAGGCGTGGAGTCTATAAGACGTTTTAGTAAGTTTTCGTCTAATTATATCTATTATTCCAACAAATTATCGCTTAGCTGCACAAAGTTGAAAGAAGAGGATTTCGTTGCCAAATAGATCTACCCAGCATATCCCACACATTCTCAATAGGTTTGATATCAGTTGAACGTGGGGCCAAGGAAGATTATGAAAATCCTTGTCATGTTCTTCGAACCATTCTGGCACGATGTGCTATTGCATTGTCATCCATAAAGGTAGCCATCACGTTTCGAATAAAAGTGTAACATTGCAGTGTGCAGTAGATCTGACACAAAATTCAGGATTTTCAACGGACCTAGTACGCGCCAACAAAACATTTCCCACAGCATGATGCCATCCATCTCCACATGCTTGGGATGTCTTAAAAAGCAAGCAGGTTCCATCTGGTCGTACAGTTCTCGCCACACTCTCTGCCTACCATCAATGCAAAACAAAGTGTATCGTGATTCATCTGACCAAATGACTTTCTTCCATTGTTTCACTGTCGAATCACGACGTTCTTGGCACTACTGCAAGCAGATGAGTAGATGGGTAGGTGAGTGTTAATACTCAATTTCTTCAATGCGCATGGCTAGGTTGAAATAGGGCAGTTATGGGCTCGGTTGAATTCAAATGTTATTTGTTACAGTCGATGTCCTTTTTACCTGTGCAGTCCTCTTTAGAGTACAACGGCTTCGTTCTTGAAGTATTGTTTTTCTGCCACATTTACAAGTTTGAGATGTGGCAGAACCGCTTGCTTTCCAATCATTAAAAACCTTGGAGATGGATGCTCTTGAGAAAAAGCCAGTTATGTCTTTCGTTTCTTGAATCATGGCTTCTGCTAAACGTGCACCCGCGATAAAGGTGCAGTCTTTATAGTTTAGGAACCTGAAGCAATTCAATTTCACTGCAATAACAAGAACAGATTGATTGCTAAGATATGTTCCTGTGATCACTTCCTGCTCGAAATGGTTAAGCTCAATGCTATCTTTGCTCTCGGTACCCGCTTTAGCTGATATGTTTATGTCTAGCGGGAACACAATTGCTCTAGAAGTAAGAAAATCAATACTAGGATTCTCTATAAAATATAATAAGGTAAATAATGTATTCACTTCCAATGGTCATCAATCTAACATAAGACAAAATCTTCTGAATCGAATGAAAAGTGTTCTTATATGAGGTGTGATCGTCATCATTCCACACTTGCGGAAAACGCTTGGGATCCGGCTACCAAATAGACAAGACAAACCGTTGAGAAATAGTACGAACAATCCCACCAAGGTATGAAAGAGATGAGATGGAAAGAAGATTTCAAGAAAGGTGGAATATAAACATGATGGCAGATTACTTCTGGTCTTTTAAATGGTAGACATCTGGTGAATGAATCTCAAATTTATTTGAGACAAAAAAAAGTAGAATTTTATTCCAAGAAATCTTGTAAATAGCTGTCAGTTTTGAAATTAGGAGAGTAATTGTAGGGAAGATAATATATTAGAATATAAATCCCATTCTACAAGCTTAAATTGCAGGACTAGGCATTTCGAAACAAAAATGTGATTGGATATACGGGATGGACAAACTAAAGGAAACACCTGTGAAAAGAGTTACAAGTTTGCACTAATATGGCGTTGGGCCTCCCTTTGCTTTATAAACAGCTTTTATTCTACGTGGAATACATTCAAATTATTGTTTAACTGACTTAGGAACAATATTGTATCATTCTTCACGGAGGAACGTTTCAAGCTCCTTGAGTGATGAAGATGGAGGAAATCTGTTTCTCACTCTCCACCCCAATATGCCCAAGTACCTCTGGTGATTGTGCAGGCCGTGAAAAATGCTTAGCCTCAGTTTCTTGCTCGCCAAACCAAGATTGGACGCTTCTGGCTGTGAATATTTGAGCATTATCACCTTGAACCATGACTTTATGGGAAACAATTTTTGTATCATGGGATGAAACTAATCACTCAAAATATCAAGGTAATTAGTAGAAATAATTCGCCAGTTCAGGGTGATGACAGGACCTAAAGAATATCAAGATGCTGTCCAGACCATTAATGATCCTCCTCTATCTTTGATTGGCACAAGACAGTCACTGCATGTTTCTGAACGTGCAGTGATTACAAAAACTACTACTTTCATAAATAGAAAGAAGAATTGATTGAGTAATTATACTGACGTTATGTCCTTCCAGAAACTGCCATTGACATAATTATAAAATTTCTTACTGCACTGCAATAAGAAATAGATAGAAGAAGAGCACTAAGAAATGCATAGAAGAAGAGCACTGCAATTGGCAGTGCTCTTCTTCTAGTCTCTCTATCTTGATTACTTTTTAAACAGCCTCACCGACGTATAAAAAGAAAATTTATTTATTCAGTCGTTTTGGTAAAATATAGAGATCACAAAAACAATTTAAAAAATCATTTTAAAGCTTGTAATTTAAATGCAAATTAAAAGCACAGACCTATTACTTTTAGAAAATGGAAAGAAAAATCGATTAAGATAATAGAGCTCAGACAAAAGCTAAGTTAATGTTTTGACATAAATCAGGAAGGTTTTCAGTGCCCTATAACGGTAATTTGAATAATGGCCACCAACTACTGTAATTTTATATATATATATATACACTAAAACAGCGTTTGTTAGAAAAAAGGAATAACTTAATTAAGTGATAAATTTTCATTTTCCAGATAGTTCTGTGTAGGAGGAATGGTAACTTTATGATCCAAAGGTCGTAATAAATAATATTGATGTTTTGGTTGGGCTCTAGTATACGAGATGTAGTCCAAGTTGAATTGCGGTTAAATTCTGCATAAGCAATATACAGCTAAGTGCATTGGAACTCGACACCATCAATTAAATCACCCAATTTACGTACTGATTCATCAGGGGTGAAATGGATAACAGGTCAGCATGCATTCGCAAACATAGGAGATAATTGAATTCTGTTGAACAGACTTGTAGAATGGAAATATGTGATGGGGAAAGGACATTATCTTACAGATGTTTCAATCCAGACAAAAAAGCAAAAATAATTGGGTTAGTCTGTCCATTTTGAAATTTTCGTGCAGTTTCATAATTCTAAATTTAGTTGATATTTAATTATACAAATTAACTCAAAGAATTTCCCAGTTTGAGTTTTCCTCTTGGGAGAAACTTCGCTTTAATTTTCTTTCATCTGCAAAAAGAAACCAGTTATGACATCTTCAAATAGCCCAAACATTGTTATGTTGAATTAATACAATATGAATGCACTTACAGAGATAATGTATTATCATTTAATAATTGAGAGGGTTATATTTCTTCACTTAATTGCTTATGTCACCGAATGTACAGTTAGTTGGATTTAGAAGTTGTTATACAGTAAATTTTCAGCGTGGATTCCCTTGAGAGTCGAAGACATAAAGTTCAATTTATGCAACTGTGTCCCAATTGTTAAGTTGTCTAAACTACAACGGAACACAGAAATGGCTTAAGGGATATTGCTAGTCCCTTAACAACAGCAACCTGCCTACCAATCTTGGATTTGAAACCCACCAATGTTGTTAAGCATTCCATAGGTGTTTTAGAATAATGTTGACTTTGTGATAGCCTGTGAAATTTGAAGACAACTCCCGCATAAATGTAATCTTTTTTCTACAAAGGAAGCTTTTTCACCCACAAAATGGAATCCAACTGCCAAATATAGAAAAGTTTAGGATAATTCAAAAACAGAATTACTTATCTTGCTACTGTGAGTGCTTGTGAGCTAAGGCGCCGATAGAAACGATTTTTTAAGTTTGATTTTAAAACTCAACATCCACTGTGATAACGCCCTCGTGGATAGAACAGTTGGTGTGTAATCACCAAGATATAATCCATTTCGTGATTAGGTCAGCTACCGTTGATCTACAGTAGAGGCTCCCAATGTGTGGGTAGCGCAGTGGATATAAACACCGTCCTCCCTCATATGGAGGGAAAAGTCCTGATTTCGAACCCACTCAATGATGTGAAGAATTGGTACGGGCCTTTTTCAGGTGGCAGGGTTAGTCGGTCTCAGGAGAGGGCAGCATGGTGTCTGATCCCGGAAAATCGGGTTTTTCATCCAGCAAATCGAACACGCGATTTACAGACATATGGCGAAAATTGCTGAGGCGCCTACAACCCTGTGATATCGTAGCCACGTGACACAAGCAATAAATAAATCCTATCTTTATGTTGCCAAGTGCTTTCTTAAGTCCCTTCAGTAAATTCTAATATGTTATTTTAAAGAATTAATTCGGATATAAAATTTTGGTTAGCTAGACAAAATATTATGACAAGAGATTCATAAAGCGATGAAATCTTTTGTTAGCCCTGTGTTCATTCGGTTCTGAAAGATAAACGAGCTAGCAATTGTAAGTTAGACAAAGAACCATCAATATTTAAAGAGATTTAAGTTAATTTTAAATATTAATTAGCGTCATGGGATATTAACTCCATGGGTCCCACTGGAAACAAGAAGACTATAGGTTTTAAAATAAAGTAAATGAGTTTATGTCAATGCCCCAGTACTATTTATATTTAAATGAAAAGGATAAATAAACCACTTTGCCATATTACGTATCTGATTTTTTAAAGCAACTCCTAACAACATTCCAGCGAATAAATATTATGCTTGTTTGAATTTTCTACAAAAGGGGAAGTTTAGTTTCGATAGACTTGCAAACAGTAAAGAATATTTTGCGTTGGTGTTTATATAATCAGAAATTCGGCTCTTCCAAGTTAATTTGAATCAACTGGCAATGCGAAAATCGTTAGACAGTTTTGTACTTCAGATGGGCATTAGCGACGTTGATATGTTCCATTATTTCCTTCACAAGTGCAGTGAGTGTGAAAGGTAGACGTCTTTGTTTGGAAGAAAAGAAGACGTTGTGGTAATTCATTGTGAGGTGGGACACTTCGAGTGTGAAGGGAATTATTCGGAAAATAGAATGCATTTCTGTGGGTAACTTCTCAAAGTGGTGAATATAAAATCTGTAATCTTTGTAAATTCAATATATATTCGAAATCAATAGCGCTATTATTGGTGATGTTGTTATCATCATAATCTATCTAAAATGTCATCTACAAAATTTGAAAATATTAATTGAAAATTCAAGCAGTATTTATTTGATTTTATTGATTACGAGAGGGGGTTGAAAAGTTTCTACCCTTTCATAGAGAAATGTTGGAAAGTTTTGAAAATCCTTTTATTTTTCAACATAAGGCCCTTTTTAAATCAACAAACTTTCTGCCACGATCCACTCGCTTTTAACAAGCTCAAATAAAATTCAAAAGATGTTGACTCAAACCAGTTGTTGACTGCATCCATCACTGTCGACTTTCTGTCCTTTTTTTTGGGATTTTGAAATAAAAAATAGTCCGATGGGGGGGGATTCAGGGATATTCATGTGTTGTTATGGCGGATCCCAGAGTCCCCCCATTAGCTGCTATTGTTTATCGTATGGTGAAGCTTGCGCCAAAACCGGCCATTTGTATGTAGTGGGTTGGATGTATAAGTATCATGATATGTTCTGTTACCTAGCTCTTAGCAGATGGGAAGCGGCAACATCTGGTCACCATGTCCCACCCTCTCCATCCCTGCCACGTGGAGGCGGTCAGTATCTATCTTGCTTGTCTATACTTGTCTATACCATCTTGCTTGTCTATACTTGTCTATACCATCTTGCTTGTCTATACTTGTCTATACCATCTTGCTTGTCTATACTTGTCTATACCATCTTGCTTGTCTATACTAGAACAACGTTCCAGGATAAACAGAAAAAAAGAAAAAGGAAAGAGAATACAGTGGGAATAGCTGAAGATGGGTAAGATAGGAAAGAACAGTACAGTGGTCGTTCAGATCAAGGGACTTGCCATAGTAAAGAGAAGTTAGGAGAAATTTAGCAAAGCAAAAGGAGGTGAAAACAGTCTTCAGCCATACAGTAGCCACTTCTTGTGGCATAATCCTATCTTATAATTAGGATTAGTAGAACCCCATATGGTCGACATGATGTCCACAAATCACACTCCAAACCATAAGACCCATCACTTACGGACTTCAAAGCAAGATGCAAGAAGATGAAGATGCAGTTCTTCAGTTCAAGTTGACACAGGATTTACAGCATCAGCAAAAATCCTCTTCAAGTTCCAAGCACATTGGAGAAAAGGAGAATAACAAATATACTTTAGCATCCCAGAAGAAATTTCAAGGTAAACACTAAGCTAAAGCCATATCCATAAGCCCTAACAACAATCAATAGCATCAGCAAAAGAACTCTTGATAAAAAATATAATTTTCTTCAATTACAGAGAGGTCAAGATCCATTCCATCAGAAGTCTCCAATATAGAAACTCCAGAACATCACAAAGTTATATACAGTTCATTTACAAGTTTATAAAGCATACATTGCATATATCTACACAGATATATAGACAAAGTATAGTAGTATACTTCAAGTAGCCTACAGCAAGTTGATAATCCCGTAGAACAACAGAGTCCCTTCTCTGAATACCACCAGAGAACTTCAAGTTCCACTTCAAGAAGCATAAAAAATCAAGACGTGGCATAGAAGTTAAGCATTAAGATCTTAAGTCCGATGGGGCTAAATAGGGCAGATGCTGTAATAATTCGAACCCGTAGTCAAGTCACAAACGATGTATGCGCCGGTGTCTTGATGCAAGATGACTCCTTTGGGCAATTCTGCCATCCTGAGCTTAAATTCCTCAAAGAAACTTCTCAATACGTTAGAATAATGCTCGGTTTCACCTCGTTTCAGGAAATCAACCATGATCACTCCTTCTGCATTCCAAATGACGGATGTCATGACTTTCCAGCCGACTTCTACACTTTAATGTTTTTGGAAGAGGAGAGATGCTTCCACTGTTTCGATTTTTCTTTTGTTTCAGGATCAAAGTTGTGCACCCATGTTTCATCTATAGTGACATACTGCCCCAAAATTGAGCTTCATTAGCTTCAAAATGCTGTAAAATCTCATAACAACACCTCACTCTTCTCGATTCTGATCTACATTCAGTGCTTTCGATGTTATTCTGTGGTCTGCCATGAACAGGTCATGGATGGGGTGTCGACACGGTTATAGGCCTCCCACTGCAGGGTTCAAACGGTGCAGTCTTAAACAAAAGTAATTATTGATCCGATCTCCTGGAGGCTTATTTAGTGGGCAGTACAGAAAGAGATGATTTGTTTACGCTCCATTCCAATGATTCACAAACTTTGGTCACTTAAATGTCACTTGGATTTAAAAGACGCACATTCGCGTCACACCTAAAGACTGATTGCCAACAGAGTTTTTTTATAATCTCGTGAGACACTTAAAGAGGATTGTGGCACGCCACAATCCTCTCATTTTGACACTCATTTTGGGAACTGTTAAGTTTACTCGCTAAATGATGTACTCGTCAAAACGAGGTTAGAAAAAAAGTAAGCACGCTTTGAGTGACCGTGGGTCAAGCCCATGTGACTATTAAAAAACAATATAAAGTTGTTGTGTTCTTGTGCATTCTCCTGATCGTCTCGGAGAATAAACAAATACGTATTTTGGGCTAGTTTTCGTAACTTTTTGAAGACTGAGAAGGGTGAAAAGAAACGTGTTTCTCTGCATCAAATGAAGGATACAACCCTGGTGGAATAGTTGATATTTTGCGAGAATATATGCACATCTCTTCTATCACTTTGTTCTGTCTTCTTTAACTTATTATGTTGCCAACTTCGTCAAAGTTTCCCTCTTCTTTTATCCTACCTTTATTATTCCAGTAAAGCCCTATTTTCTGTGGGACCTTAATCTTGTCAAATGCGATTTTTCCACACCACGAACATATCAACGCGGTTGGCAAGGGAATCCTGGAATGACACTATTAAATAACTTTTCTTTGAAGCAGGTTATACAATAACTCGTTTTCTTGATGTTAAAAATATCTTTAGGAATATTTTTTTCATTCTGATGCTAAGTTCAAGCTTCTTTACCACAATTGCTACTACTGCGATAGAGTGAAACGGTTAGAACAAGTTAATCAGTACTAATCAAGATCGTGTTGAGCAGTTGGTTCAAACTGTTACATTAGACTCAAAGTGGGGCTGAAAAAAGATTTGCATTTACCCAGAAGTAGAGTGATAAAAAGATGAAATATTTTTTGGTTCATACCTTTAATCTAGCAACCAGACTAATCTGACAATTCATTTTTTTTCTTTGCAGCGCTGAAGTGAAGTGTGTCCAATGGATAAAGTGGAATACAGATCAGTGATTCGGTCTGCAAGGGAAAACACTCAAAACAATCCACGAAGAAATGGTTGCTGTTTATGGAGAAGACTGCCTAGGTTACACTGTTGTTGCACAAAATTGTATAAACAATTCAAACGTGGAAGAACCTCAGTACATGATGAAGAAATCCCAAGACGCTCAGCAACTCCGTAACAGAAGAGGGTGTTGCAAAAACTAAGGCATTAATCCTGAAAGACCAAACTAGCTGCAGAGCTCCAAATCAGTGTAGCGTCTATGGAGAACATCATCCACTATCAGTTACATATGAGTCAATTGTCTGTTAGATGGGTTCCCAGAATTCTGGTCCCTTACTAGAAGGAAAGGACACAGTCGATGTGCTATGAAAACTGAAATCTTGTCGCATCCTACTTAATCCTCCGACCTTGCACCGTCGGATTTCTTCCTCTTTCTCCCCTTGAAGTCTTTTCTTCGTGGAAAATTTGCTGATGATGGTGAGGTGATTTCTGCTGCCGAGCGGTAGTTTGAAAAACAGTTAGGGGGCTTCTACAAAACTGGTCTGCAGAAGTGTATTGAGAGGTGGCAAAAGTGAGTCATTTTTGTCTGGTGACTATGTTGAAAAAAGTGTAATGCATGGTGTTTGCTTCAGCTTTCTATCATAACCACTTCTAGGCGAATCCAAATTTTTTTTTGAACCCCACCTCATATTTTTGACTGGATTGTAAGATAGAAATGCGAATTTTGAGAGATTTATCATTATATTGATCTTATTATTTTGGTATGCAATTTCTTTCCAATTTTAGTACCATTTTTATTTATAATCATTTTATTATCCACGGTATTATTTGGTTCAGAACAGGTCCTTCATTGGCGCGTGTGTCCAAATGATGGAAACAAATTACTCGCTTGCTCGAAGTGATGTAGCCAAGCCTAAAACACACAAAGCAAAAACTGCTCAGTTGCAAATGCGTGTATACATAGTACACCGAAGCTCCTATTTTCGATGCACAAAGTATGGGATGTAAATGTGTAGTTCAAAATCGTGAGAGAAAACAGGATGGATTGGTTACGCAAAGAGCCCTGCGAAAGAAAAAAAAGTGATAACACGGAGCCGAGGTTGGAGTGAGAGAGAGAGAAGGCAGGCCGAAGAAAGTTGCGATGGAGGAATAATAATATGGAAATGAAGGATGACAGTGGCTTAGGAGAAGGGACTCAGTGTGCTGTGTTGCATTTTTAGATGAATGGTATCCTCATCTCACTCTCTGGGCCGTCAATGTTTATACAAGATTATTATTCAAAAGAAAGCGGCTCAGTATTCTTTATTGAACCTTTACTCTCCTTCGTCAAACACCCCTGTATCCCGTTATTACCGTATCGCTTTCCAGGATCCAATTACTTTATCCATTTTAAACCCGAAGCAATCCCTCCTTATATTTATCACCCTCCATAGAGGAAATCGGCTGTAGAATTAAAGTGCATCCGTTTATGTTCCTCATCCCAACAATTTCTGTGGTTATCATTTTTCCTACGTATAATTTGAAATATTCGTGGAGACTACAAATCTAATTCTGTTTATAATCGGCTTAACCTTTCTAATATTGTTCAGCAAAACCAGCGAATTTGTTGCCCATTCCAACACCAAATCGATAAACAAGATTAGCCACTGACTCTCTCTCTCTTCTACGCTTTTCCGTTGTCGTCAGTGCACATCCCGTTGTTTCGGAGGATATGGGAAAGAAAGATTGACAAATATTTGATCATTTGGTTGTAGTAACAACGTTCTGTGTCCTTTTAACTTCAACTGTTGCCATTTTAAACTTTTTTTTGCGTTTGGAATCATCCAATTGGTTGGAAACTCTGAAAAGGGACAACCATTGTTATCTTTAGATCCGGAGCATGCGTAGATAGCAACGTGCGGAGGTGGAGAAAAAAATACAATGTCGTGTTCACTCCCTGTCTACGTAATAAAGGGGGCAGTAGCTACGTAATATCCAGAAGCTACTTTGGAAGTTGTATATAAAGGGGTTAGACAGTGGTAACGGGGTCTACGTTTGTAAAAGACAACAGCGTTGTACCAGTGCTTCCTAAAAAGAACTCATTTAGTTCCGATAGCGGGATTTCGTCCAACACCCACCCCTCAAAGGTAAGATAAATTTATCGTGGATATTTTTGGTTTTTGAAGATAATTCGTTATTTTAAGATGGCTTTTTATACACGAGTCCTATTAGAATCTATTACAAATGTTATCAAAAACTAATGTTCGCAGTTGATACATCGCGTGTTGAAGCCTGCCTGTGTCATAAATACGCAGATGTAGTTTTAGCCGATGGCAGTGTGAAAAAATATCCTTAATTGTGTCTGTTGAAATGGCCTACTTTTAAGTGTATAGCAAACGCTCTTGTTGTAGACAGTTAAGTTTTTGTTCGCCAATAAATAACCATTATGTACTCTGTACGTTTTTTGTGTGTAGAGAGCCCTCGTGGGTACACAGTTGGTATAATTACCGTTCCTCCCCACATCGGGTAGAATAAACCTGAGTTTCAATCTAGTCCATGACGCGAAGAAGTTTTATGGATCTTTTTTACAACGTGACTAAGTTAGTTGGTTTCAGGTGAGGTTAACATGGCTTTTTCTCCCGGAAATTGGGGTTTAATGGACATATTATATACGGAGAAAAGTGGCATAAGTTGCTGATGCGCCTGAAACCCAACAACAACAACAACATATGCTAAGAGAACACTAATTACCTGCGTGTGTTTTCCCAACTGTGAAGTTTGAAGAGGAGGTCTGGGGATGTTTCTCGTAGTATGGACTAGGTCACCCTACATAGAACCATGAATACTGTATCCTACGTTGCACTCCATATTACAAAACAAGAGTTGTAAATGCGTGGATTTAAGAAAATAACATCGGCACTTTGAAGTAGCCAGCACAGATATCCCGGCCTCAACTCAATTGAATTTCATCTTGACAGAATTTTGGGCATGGCCAAGATGCCTCTCAGTTTTCTCACAAATGTTTTAAAGAAATGGAGAAAATTGTTGTAAGTATTTGGCACATCAGCAAATTAGAACATACTGCGTCGTGTGTATTATGTTTGTAAAAGTCTGTGTTCACAGGCCGATTTTAGCGTTGTGCGGGCTGAAAAACCCGGAATAACTCATGGATAAAAACTCTTCCAACCTCCTGCATTACTCCCTTCATCATCTGAACTGGTCTAAGTACAGCCCCGATTGAAAGGGCTTTTAGAAATTCCTCCAGTCTATGGCGAACGAACCCAGACGTTTCTAAAAGAGTTATAAGTAACGAAACCACTATACTGTCAAGGAAGACGAGAGAGGAAACTACCACCAGGTTTCTGGTGGTAGTTTTTTTCCCCTCTTACCAACTATTACTAGAAAGTCTTGAACAATACAAGGAAGCGGTCATTGCAGCAAAAGGTCGGCCAATTCAATTTGTGCTGTTAATTTATTTGAATGTGTGCATTTTCCGTTCTTCGTTCCCTAACTTTTGTTAGCCAACCATTATGCATACTGGTAGACAGAAAGACCTAAAAATGTTCTTTTTAATATATTGCCCTGAAGCACATCACAGAGCGACACCTACCAAACAAATCTAAACTCCAGCTTCTGAGAGAAGTAGTTGGTCCTTTACAAACTTCAGTCGATCGAAACATGTGCCCTGCGAATAAACGGATTAACAGCGTAATGGACGCCGACAGATAACCTTACTTTAAGATATCTTATACGACTGGATAGTAGTCATCATACATTCACTGGCCAAAACAATAAGAAATCTTTATTGAATACCTAGTACGGCTACATCTGTCCGAATTACAGCCCATACATGTTCTGGCCTGGATTTCAATAGGTGTCTGAGAGAGTCCAGCTCCATATTTTACCATTCTTCCATCAGGATAATTGTCAGCTGCTGTATTGTGGTCGATAGAAAATTGCGAAGCCGAACTGGGCATTCCAAAATATCTCAGACATTCTCAACTGGATTTTGATCTAGAGAATTAGGCGACCAGGGTAGATGTTTTAAATCTTCGCTCTGTTCCTCGAACCATTCAGACTTTTGCACGATGGATAGGCGTACTGTCGTCTTGCAAGATTCCATCGCAATCCGAGTAAAACGAAAATATCGAAAGGTGAAATTAGTCCGATACGACAGAAAGATATTAATTGGACGTAATACGACCTTCTAACTTCTAGAGGCTGCAGACAATATCATGATACTACCGGCAGCCTCTTGAGTAGTGGACACGAAAACGGTCTGGATGCATGATTTCTTGTCCACTGCTCATTGGTCAAAAGTATAAACGAGACTTGTGAGACCACATGGTTTTTAGTCACTGTTTCACAGTCCAGTGTTGGCGTTAACGGCACCATTCCAGTCGAATCTTTCGATTTTTTTACAGAAAGAAATAGTTTTTGTATAGGCACACGACTACCA
Source organism: Mastigoproctus giganteus (assembly GCF_048544385.1). Taxonomy (NCBI): domain Eukaryota; kingdom Metazoa; phylum Arthropoda; class Arachnida; order Uropygi; family Thelyphonidae; genus Mastigoproctus; species Mastigoproctus giganteus. The sequence goes on along the minus strand of NC_143582.1, from coordinate 191,602,751 downwards.
AATCCCAGATTCTTCAACTCCTGCCGCATAGTTCGGTTGGAAATGGGCCTTCCTTTGCCCGAATTGAATTTTTAACTCATTTTCTGCACAGTGGACCTTCTATTCTGAAGCCCAATTCGCTTTAAATTCCTGAGGTCTCGTCTTGGAGGGCTGACTTCCGCAGCAAGTATTCCTTTTGGAGCTCCTTTCTCTTTCGTCTTCCACTCATTGTATACTTTTAAGATTTTTGCTTTCGACACATAACGACAACAAAACCTTTTGAAAACCGGAAAGATTATCTGTCTTCCTAAGAACGAGATCGACTTAGACCTGGGAAATCGTATCGTATTTATCTAATAACAATAAACTTGTGATCATTCCACATAACAACTTGCATTTGAATATCCTACATTTAATTAACTGTTGACGCCGATTTAAAAGATTTCTAATTATTTGGCCATTGAGTATATATACCTAGATCCAATTTGAATGAAAGCAGCATTTACATTAAAAATGAAAGGGATATCTTCTGTGTTCTCCATTTTCATATTGTATACGTATGCATAGACAATCCTTGAACAAGTTAAGATAGATACTCAAATTAATTTAGGATAGCATAAAAGACAAACGTTTGAGAAATGCTGCCTTAATCTAAAGATATCAAAGAAACTCCTGCTCTAGATTTATGTATCCCCCCATTAGTCACTCAAAAAATTGTAATTCATTAATGTCATATCCAGATTTAACAAGTTTCATTGAAAGTCCTGGTTGCTGAATACCCAGATATCGAGGAGAGTGCCAAATTAGTTAAAGTATCAGCTTATCGAGAATTTTCAAATAAGAAATCTTGTGGAAAATTCTAAATAGAAATAAATGTGAGGTAGTTATTGAATGTGGTTCTGACCTGAGTTTTATATTATATATTTCAAGTGGATTCCACTGTTGACAATCTACTCTTTTAACCCTTCTTCAGAAACACACTTGTGTCCAAAATTAAAGCAAATACAAAAGCACGGTTTTGTATTTGCTGGGTCGCAGGTTCAATACTACGTTTGAATGTAGTAGTAGAATCATCAAAAAAAAAAAAAAGAAAAGAAAAAGAAAAAAACCTGCACAGTTCACCCATCCGTACCCTCCAAGAATTTGTCTAGTTCTTCCTTGAATTTGTTCAATCCATCCACTTCCACAACAACAGATGAAAGCCTGTGCCAATAAACAACCATCCGCTGGTTGAAGACAAAATTTCGCACATCTATCCTGCAACCACTTTCTTCAACTTGAATTTATGTCCCCTCATGTGTGTAGTGTCAGCAAGTGAAGAAATGCCATTAACATTCAACTTACTCAATCCATTCAAGTCTTTAAGCACCTCAATCAGATCTTCCAGCAGGTGTCTAGTATCAAGACGCTGCAGTTTGCAGAGTCTCGAGACTAGACACCAGCTGGAAGATCTACTAGGTAAGAGCACCCTTCGCCAATCTGGTTGCCCTTCTCTGCACACGTTCCAGAAGATCTGCATCCATTCTAAAGCGAGACCTCTAGACCTGTATACAATAGTCAAGATGCGGCCTAACCAAGGCCTTCTACAAAAAAATAATCACCTCCTTATCACTGCTAGCAAAGTTCCGTATATCATTATCAAAACCCAATGAGCTATACTGGCAGCATCTCTCCGCTGCTCAGAGAATTTCATATCTGACTGCAGAATTTACCGTCTTTTTCATTCTCCATTACCCTGAGTGTAGTACTACACAGTTGATAAGTTACTCTGGGTTACTGATAACCATATGCAGTACCTTGCAAATGCTAATGTTAAACTTCACCTACCATTTCTCAGCCTATCGACCTAATTTTCCTAGATCTTATTTCATTAGCTCACCCTGATGACTGTCGTTGGTCATCCTGCCAACCTTGGTATCATCTGCAAACTTAGACATTAAGTCTGGTATACCTTCATCAATATCATTGATAAATATTGAAAACATCTTGGCCGACCAACATCTGATGTTGGTCGACCAAGACAACGATGGCGAGATCAAGACCACCTCCAAGAGCTACAAAAGAACAGGCCTTAAAAGACCTAAGCCGGACCAAGTTCATGATGATGAAATATTGAAAACAATATTGGACCAAGCACAGAACACTGGGGAAGTCCACGAAGAGCAGTGCTCATTAATAACCACTCCGTGTTCTTCCACTTAACCATCCCTTTATCTATATCAGTAACATGCCCTTAATACCACATTTCTCCAGTTTGTGCATCAGTCTATTATGTGCAACAGTATTAAAAGCCTTCTTGAAATCCAAGTATATACTGGTGTGCAAAACTTAACGACCAGTCAGGTTTTCACCTCTAGCTTCTCATAGGAGTGGCCTGAATATGGGAAAAGCATACCAAAAGCATATTATTTCTCTACCTCGTGAGGTACAGAAATTATGAAGGAAACAAAAACAGAAACAAAACGGTACAGAAGGATTTTATTAAAAAATGGCAACATAGCACTGGCTGCCACGATACAGATGCATCACCGTCAAAGATGGAACAAAGGGAAGAAGTGGTCCTCAGTAGAAGTTATGGCCACCCCTAATGTCGATGCAGGCTTTGCACCGCCTGTCCATGCTTAGAACAATGTTGTTGTTAAGTTCTTGCGGTAACATTGTCTATTCTTCTGTCAGCGCCATCTTCAGCCGGTGAACATTTTCTGGTGGGTGTGGACGTGCGCTAGGCGTCTTCCCAGAGCGTCCCATATGTGTTCGATGGGACTTAGATCGAGGGAACAAGCAGGCCAATCCATACGAACAATGTCCTCACTTTCCAAAAGCATATCAACAGTTGCAGTGCGATGGAGTGTGGCGTTATCATCCATAAACACGAACTCGGGGTCAATGGCACCTCGGAACAGACGCACATGGGGATGGATTACCTGAATACAGTAGCGTGCACCGGTTACAGTACTGCCTTCCAGTATCTGGAGTTGTGTACGTCCATCCAACATAACGCCTCCCCAGACGAGAACACCTCGACTGCCATATCGATCCCTTTTAGTGATGTTTGCGGGATGATACCGTGTGCCAACCTCTCGCCAGATTAGCTGACATCCAGAATCGCTGCTGAGACTGAATCTACTCTCATCAGTAAAGAGTACCTTAAGTAAAGATTTTGTGGTTGTAACCTTTAGAAATAGTGTTGGTCCTTAAGTTTTGCACACCAGTGTATGATATCAAAATTATTTTTGCCTCCAGTTCCTTAGTCATTACATCATAGTAACCTATCAGATTGGTTAGACAAGACCGCCCCTCAACAAATTCATTCTATGATTTCCGTACAATTGCATGTCTGTCCAGATGGTCTTGCATTACTTCTGTAACCATGATTCCATTATTTTTCCTGAAATAGACGTTAAGCTGACAGGTCTGTAATTACACTAGTTGACTTTTGATCACCCTTTATGAACTGGGGATACATTCGCACATATCCCGTCCATAGGGACCTCCCCTGAATCCAATGATACTCTCATAATTATGACTAAGGGTTTGCTTACCTCCTTTGCTCCCTCCCTTATTAATGTATAATTGGATATATGCCATCCACCACAGGTGCCTTTTTTTATGTTCCTCTTTAATAATTTCTCCTTCAATTTCCTTTCAATTATCACAAAGTCATTTAGTTCCCCGTTAGAGTTTGATAAACTTCTGGCATTCCCTTCCCTAAAGAATTGCTGATGTGTGAATGTAGATGCGAAATACTCATTTAGTTTGTCAACTATATGAGCATGATCATCAACAGTCAAACCATCGATATCAAGTGAATCAATCTAATTCATCCCCTTCCTTCTAGATTTTACATAAGCAAAGAAGAGAAGTCTTTGCTATTTTTCTTTGCATTCTTTGCCAGAGACTCATCATAATTTGCCTTCGCCTGCCTAACCTTCTTTGTGACTTGATCACAGACTAATTTATATCTACCATAGGCTTCTGATAACCAGATCAAGAGTATTGCTTACTCTTGTTGCCTCTCGAGCATGCTGCTGTAGAAAACAGTCATCCAAGAAATCTAACAGTCTTGCTAGTGTGTGAGTGACCAACCCACAAATTCCATTCAAGATCTGGAAAGTTAAAATCCCCCATTATGAGACATTCTGATTTGCTGGCAAACTGTACTTCTCTGTGTTTGTTATGCTCATCAGATTTATTAGGCCTATAACACACTCCTACTCTCAATTTTGTTTTCCCAGTGCTTATATCACACAAACTGACTCAACACCGCACTCGTCACCAATGTCAACTGGATGCACTGCCTTAGATTTAAAGTTCTATTAACTAAGAGCATAAACCCTATGCCTCTCTTGTCCTGTCTGTCCTTCCTGTATTCATTGTACTCCCCCACATTCCAATTCAGCATCAGTTATGTCTGCCCATGTTCTTACTCTTAGTTACCCTAACACAGCCCATATATTTATTTGTTCTTTGATGATCAACAGCAGGGCCTCAGGTCCCAGACATCTTGCTTTCCAGGCTGCTGTATGTTCCAATAGTAGTAGTAGTAGTAGTGCAAGAATCACTTTCATTTCCATAGCGGCCGATGCGCCTAATAAATCCCTAAACCAACCAACCAACCAACCCACTTTCATTTCCCTGCGGTCTAATTATGATATTATTCTGTGTATCCTCCAAGCTAGCAGTTTCCTACTCACCATCACTCCCTCGATAGCATCAGCAAGTATTCTTGCGCTCGTTCTATTCAAGTGTACTCAATTCCTGTAAAAATAGTCTCCCCTGTTAACAAGCCTAGACCACGCTGAGAAAAAATTCTATTCCATCAGCCTTGCACATTCTCTCAAGGGCGAATTGATTGACAATGCTCTCAACATATACTTCTTCCTATTACTTGTTAAATATGTCCTTAGATCTCCTACTCTTAATATCATTAGTGCCAACGTGTACAACAATATCACGTTTTGTGCCCTTAAAAGATGATATATGCTGGCAGACATACCCTAGCCCTATTCTACCTATCCTTCCTGCACAACATATTTCCCATTTCCCTGACAATAGAGTCACTGACAATAACTAGCTCCTATGGGACCAGATCATTGCGCCTTGAATATTGTCGCTGTGCTTTCTGATGCACAAGAGTGAGCTCTGGCCTTGAGTTGGGCAGCGGAAAGCTTGATGGGCCCGTTTTAATTCCTTCGAGGCCTTTTACCTTACTGTTCAAACTCTCATAAACGCCCGTTAGAACGCTGAGTTGGCGCCCAATTTCTTCACAATGGCTAGACCCTCCCCCAAAAAACGTCATCTTCTAACCGGTCTGATTTCAAAACAGTTCGTCTTCTGTAGAGCTATTTTTGCAATGTGGCCAAATTAATTCGTCTGAGGAGAAGGCACTGCATAGTTTTAGTTACACGAAATTTGAGTTTTTCATCCAGCAAAAAAACAAAACGATCTCATACAATGTATAGCAGATAACACTGACCAATATGAAACATTTATTATCACCAATAGAGGGAAAAATTACGTGTTCTCAAGCAACAGAGAAACTCGACCGACTCTTTCCTTTCGGGAATTTCTTGAGAGGCACTCTTACACTGTTTCCCAATTTGAAAGCTTCCTTAAAAAGAAGCTTTTGTTTCCCAAGCTTCAGTATATACAGTATCAAGGAGACCAGCTCGAAGGAGATCCATCGTAAAACCGGTAAAACCCTTTTTTTAGCCTTACGAGCCTTTGGAGCCTCGTATATTTCTCTAATCCCTTGGCCTTTATTAAGTATTAGGATCTAGAAATATTGGCTAATGTTAAATCTTTAGGACAGAGAATTTGTTTGGAATTCCAAATAGGGTTAGAAAGAGAAGTCCAGAAATTACTAGATCTTTCAGTTTGTCATGCGCAACGTGTAAAAACTCAATATATTAATAATAACTTTCAAATACTAGGAAACATCTTAACCATGACTGAAAACAACTTTTATGTTTCATTTTCACAGATGAGATCGCTGGTACTTACAGGGCTATGCCTACTTTTCTCTGTGTCTCTTATCAACAGTGAAGACAGCCAAGAATGGAATCTTGCTCTAAGTAAACTGAAACCGGGCTTCCTAGATTCCGCGGAAAGTGACACTTATCAGCAACTAGCATCTTACTTGGCCAGGAATAACCCACTTCTGAGGAAGAGGATTGGTAAGTATTCTGTAATTTTAATTCGAAAATTTAAGTATACAAATGAGACCCTTCTTGCTCACATCAATACTAGAAAACGAGAGAGGTTTTCGGTACCCATGCAAACCTGTTTGATGAGTGTGTATTAAAGTTCACTAAATGGTACTGATTGCTGTACCAAGAACGTATCCTGAAAATACATTTATGCTTTCGGTACTGGGATTCCTCTTCGGATTATAATTTTAGGCCCTTTTATTCAAAAAGAAAAGTGCTTCTTATAATCCAAAAAATACGGTACGCGATTTATCATATTTCTCAGAAACTGGATGTAATAATTATAACTCTTCTTGAAGTAACTCTAACACGGGCAAGCTCCGTGTTAGAGTTACTTGACTTAGTGCAACAACCTCCTTCTAAAAATGAAGTTGTTGCACTAAGAAGAGACCTTGTCGACTGTTTGGCTAGACGAAGCTTTTATTCATTTTCCACTTATAAGAACATTGTTGAAAGTTAAAACTTGATGTTATTTGTGTTTTTCTCACATTAATTTCTTATTTGTAAATGTCTGGGTTTCAGTCCAGCCAATCTAAAGTCATTTTGGACAGTTGTTCACCTTGCTTTCTAAGGAAGAATTCATGTCACTTCGCTTGTCCTTTACGAATTAAGAACAGCTATATCCTAACGCATTCTTTTTTAATAAGTGTCTACAATGCGATCAAAATCATCACCATCCACGATATCTGCCAACAAACAATGACATATTCCATGAATATTTAGGTCCTATCAAGATTCCTGTCAATACGCTTCATTCAACTACTGCATCCCGCTCAATCTAGAAAATCACATGACATTCCCCCATCCTTACAGTTGATATTAAGTTTTTCTAACAACCTTCACTTCCTTCTATACATATTTTAGTAAAAGCTTTGTAGAGCATCTTCCTTGAAGCAATAACAACACCCCCAAATTGGATGTCTCACCAAATCAAGATCATATAAGGGATGAATAAATACGCCACGTATTTGTACTCTTAAACTAATTGCTATTTTTTGAGAGCATAAACGAAAAACTTAAAAAAAAAACAAAAGCACTTTATTTTTATTTTACTTCTACTACTCAGAGAAGACATAAGAAACGTGCGATGAACATGCTACTTTTTTTATTTAAGCATGGAAACTCCTGGAAAAAAAAAGACGTTGCTCTGATCGATGAATGAAGACTGCAATCGAAGACCAAGCGAAATTACTTCCATTTCTAAGTCTTCCTTTATACCTAACCTTTTATATTCTTTGTTAGAAAAAAGCAGCTTCTTCGTAAACACAATACTGGTCAAAGAAGAGAAGCCAGTTCACGAAAGCTCCGTCCAAACTAAATTACAGCTGTTGACTATAGTTCGCCTCAAGATCCATTGTTGCTAGATTGCCACAATCTCTTCGCGTGAGTACGAGGGTTCTTGCATTCGTGGTGGATGTTGTCATAACTCTAAGGAACAGCGTACGAAATTTCGGACGAATCACGATTAAGAAGTAGACAGGTGTGTCTAAGGAAACGTTCGCTGTATCCATTACGGATTTTGTACATAGACAGTGTGACTGATTTTGTCTTTGATATCCAATTGACACAAGTGGTCTCTGCTTTCTTCATTTTGGGAGACAATTCGATGTCTTCTGGTAACTCTATAAGATATCATACAAACAAATCCTCGCATCGCAACCCATTTCTCCAATTTCAGGTTGTTAATATTGTCCATTCTTCTTGGACTTTTTATTGATGAACAACGTCTCCGTCAGTCTTATTGTCAAGTGTCCAAAATTTATTTTCACGCCATAAGAATTTTTAAATTCCATCATTTAACACAGGTCTTATAACTGAAATATAAAGGCAATTTTGCCTTAGAGTAGTTTTAGTCCATTCTGGGTAGTCCTCATTCCACGGAAGATAAACGTTTATTTACTTTTCTGCGGATACAGAAATTTTGTTCACCGCTCTTGATAACATCTTCTAGGAATATATATCTATTTCCAAAACTGGAGTCTTCGATCTTGAACATTTTCAGAAAGGTCTTGCCTTTGGATTTAATGCGTGTCACTTATGTTCGTCAAGGAGAACAAGTGTTACTTTTATGGATATAGCATCTTATATTTGTATTCTGGGATCTGCTGTGATGTCAATTATGAACAGATCCGATTTTATTTAACTTGAAAAATTTGGATCAGGACAACCCAGAATTTTGGTACTGGTTAACCAGTACTGATTTTCCCCGTCGAATTCTTCGACCTTCGATGTCTAGACATAACCATCCTTCCCATATTTACTGTTAATCTAGACTCACCTGCCAAAAAATTAGGGACCATTATTCAGAAACTTGTAGGGCTACCTTTCGCCCGAACTACAGCCATACATATCGTGGTATGCGTTCCAGTTGGTATCTGAGTGAGTTCTCGCTCCAGCTTTGACCATTCTTCCATCACGATATATCTCAACTGCTCTATTGTGGTCGGCAGAAAACTGAGAAGCCGAACTGCCCTATCAAACATATCTCATTGCAACTGGATTCACATCTGCAGCATTAGGCAGCCAACGTAAATGTAGATGTTGTAAAACTTCAGAATGTTTTTGAGCCACTCAGATACAGTTGTTACACGGCGGATGGTTCCGTTGTTATCTTGAAAGAGTCCATCGCAATCCGAGTAAAAATGAAGCATTACAGGGTGAAGTTGAGCTAATACGACAGAAAGATATTCATTTGAGGCAACACGACCTTCTAACGGTATGAACGCACCCACTTTGTACCAAAAGAAGCTATCATGATTCCAGCTGCAGCAACTTGAGTAGTGGACACGAGACAGTCTTTATGCATGGCTTCATGAGGTTCATGCCACACTTTCACCCTACCAATGGTAGCGTGAAAGTGTGGCGTGGGCCTCACGAAAAAGTATAAATCGAACTCCTAAGACTGCGTGATTTTTACCACTGTTCCACAGTTCAGTATTGGAGTTGGCGGCATCACTCCAGTTGAATATTTTGATTTTTTATAGAAAGAAGTGGCATTCGTATAGGCATTCTCCTTTCCTCTTCCACTCACTGTATAAGTTTGAGATGGTTGCTTTCAATGTATCATTGATTTCCTTTGTTTGCCTTCTTGTTATTGTAGTTCTTGCTAAACGTGACCTACCTTTCTGAAAATCGAAAAGTTCACGTGTGTTCACTATAACCGGATCAACTAAGAAGCACCAGTAAAGCGTATACAGTATTTATGTGATACGAAGGAACTTGTGATCATGCCATGTGACAACTAATATTTGCATACCTTATGTTTAATTATCTTTTGGCTGCAATTGTAAAATATTTCCAATTTTTTTGCCAGTGAGTGAGTGTGACAGAAGTAACAAACACTTTAATAGTTCCCATGGATAAGCTACTTAGAATTCGTATTCAGGAAACTGAGATCATGAGGTGTCAATACACCGTGCCTGTAAATTGCGTGTGGAGTAGTCAGTGGTTGTCTTAGCTGTTCTTGCGGGATGAAAACTCAGACTTTCGCAACTTTGTATGGTAACGAAGGTTATAAGAAAGTAGCGATTCTAATCCACTGCTGCAAATATTTAAACAATTCTTTATAAACAGTCAGCTTTTTTAAAGAATTTCAGTTATTCCGTTCTTAATAAGTTGTGAATATTCAATGTTTCCACCATAAATTAATCTTTAGCACATATTAGAATAACAAGTTTTAGACACACATCCCTTAAGTTTAGCACAAATGGATTAAAAATCCACTCTTAAAGTTTCAACGCAAAGAGCTGTACATAATAATTTGAGAAGCAGCTTTAGAACTTCCTAAGAAATTGCTGGATACCATTTTAACATTTGAACATTGGTTTAATAGTCATATAGTATATGAAATAGTGATCCTTTTAGTAAGGGCCCATTGGACATGAAAAATTGGTTGTAGGTTGTATAGAGTAATATCTTGTATGCTTTTCTGAATGTTGTCCGGATTTCTCACTGTTTTATTTATGTTTCAGCAATGGGTGTCGATCTTCCTGACTACCTTCTCAATTACAGAAATAAAGTACCCAACATGGCAGCTTTCAGAGAAAGGATGCAGTTGAGTGGCCGGAGGTAAGTGCAACAAAAAAAAAATCATAGTTACTACTAAGGGTTATGCTTCATCACTGAAATGGCAAAAGCGAAAAGCATTTACTCATTAGTATCCACAGGATGGATGAGCAAAAATTTTAGCATGTGCTCACCCGAGAAGTACCTATGTTATTCGTTATCCAAGATGGATGACTTTTACGCATTTGCTGGACCAAACAGTTTTACGGAAAACCTTTAACTACGACATGGGGCAGGATATTGAAATTATCAGACGGGTTTAATCCCTCTAAATGTTTCCTTCTAACTATCTTGTAGAATATTTGAAGTTATACTCAATGATTCGTAAAATAAATCTTAACTGCTGTTGGCAAGTTCTGCGTCAGATGTTATTGTTAAACATGATATCTGATTACAGAATCTAATTCATGAGTCTCAGACATAGGTCGATATGATGGCTTGTGATTGTAATTTATCAACGAGTCTGAGGACTACAGTTGAAAGTTTGAGGAAGTTATGCAGATGACAGTAACTCCATTCGACTTCAATATTTGTTAATGCGCTCAGTGGTGGCCATTGAAATTTGAACTCTTACTCTCCCTCCATCACTTGAAATGACCTGGTCCAGCTTAATGAAAAAATAGTTAGACTACAGCTGGTAGTATTCACTACATTGAAGGATGTACTGCATTTACGAACTGGAAATTATACCCAATATTAGAAAATAGAATGAGATTTCCTGTGCTGCCATTACAGTTTGTTATAATAAAAATTTTATGTCATATCAGTTGATGGACAGCGTTGGTAGAAACATGATAATCGACAACAACCTTTACATACTTTGCTTAGAAAAACAATGACTGTTTTTCTAAGCAAAATATGCCAAGAGTGACACGCCAAGCGAAAATTTACTTGGAACATTAAAGATTTTTTTGTATTTTTCCCTTTTTTTATTTTATGGCTTCCATTCCAGGAATGCTAATCATTCCTTCACTTCGTATTCAGCTTGCCCTGGCATATTTATGTGACCATCGTTAGATTCAGGAATTATTTTCCTAGACTATAGACCTGCCAACGTCTCTCCAATCCCTTGTGGGTAGAGAAGAGAGACGTTAGCCGATTGGGGAGACTAAAAAATTATGGATAACTATGTATTTGACTTCTGTGGTTGGTAATTCGACCACCACTTTTTAAAGTCATCTTTCGCATCAAGCAGAGTGATGTTTAGAGTAAAATCTGAATTAAGAACCACTGTCTGGTTTTGAATTCAATTATTTTTGCTCTTTCTTTCAAAATGTTACATTGTGACATTTTAATTCATGCCTTTTTCTAACACTAATTATTTAGGCTTTCATGCTGGGAGTGCAAGTCAACATTAAAATTTTAGAAGATTTTTTAGGGCTTCAAAAGTCGGCTTATACGCCAAAACATACGGTATTGAAATATTACGATTTTAAAGCGATTGCGAACACCAAAATAAAATATTCTATCTCTCACTTACCTGCAGAAAACAAAAATAATGTATACTAAACATATACCAAATTCGAAACTCTAATTTTTACTTTACTAGCGAAGGAAGGAGAATAAAATGAGACAGCAACCAGACTACTGCGCCCTCTACCACCTGGCTTCGCATTACTAAGGTAATTCATTTTCCTGTAAAGTTTCTACCAGCTCAAATTATTCTTAAGAATGATTTAATACAGCCATCTCTCAAATCTACTCTTAATAAATAATTCCCCAAATTTTATAGCTAACTCTCTACCTTCCTAACAGTGTGGTACTTAAAAAAGATAAATAGAGTCTAAAACAAAAAGAAAAATCCGATTAATTTTCGCCAGAGGATTTTGTTATTCATTTTTCAGCAAGAAATGCAAAGAGCAAAGAGCATAGATGTATCAAGTGAAAATACACAATTATTCAAAAATCTGGAAATACAGGTTGAAAGAAAAATGTTTTATTGAAAATTTTAAGTAATTATGCTATCCATTCTTCTCAATATGATTGATAATTAATCAATTATTTTGAAATTTTATGTAAGAAAAATTCAACTCTTCAGATAGGCTGTCGGATTAATAATCTGTGAGATTTAACTGTGGAGATCATACAGGTTGGGATTCTCAGACAGCACTGCCTACATAAATGAAATAGTTGACTATTTTATTTTTAGGCATTTTATTTATGACTGGGAACTTCACAGCTGATGAACGCAAGTAAGTATTCAAACACTACTGGAAGATCAAGAGAGTGGAATTTGTCTGGAGAAGGTGGCATGAATTCTTCCACATCACTCTCTCCAAGCAGAATACCCATCTACAGACTTCGTGAGAGATTCGACTGGACACGGTCCATTGTTAAAGTACCAAAACTGTTACCACCTCCGAAAACAAAATGTTAGTGGCTCAAGAAATCTTGCAAAGTTCAAAGAAATCAACCGAGGGGACGACTTCTAAAGAGCTAAACCTTTGCATCTGTTAATGGAGCATTTACATTTGAAGTCGTATGAACCGAGGCTGATACGCGATCTGTTAGATAAGCGGATCGATCTTACACTTCTGTATGATCATACTGAATAAGTTAAGACAGAGCAGTATACTTTCTTAAAATTATCAGGCCATATCAATAGGTACAACTGTGTTTACTGGTCATCCGAAAAACCCCAATATCACAATAGAAGAACAACTAAATAAAACAAGTGTTAGTTTGGGGTGGAATTTCATATTCCAAATCATACCAAATTGTTCTTCCAGCAGGATGAATAATTCTGTACACAGAAGAAATGCATCTGAACGTGTTGAGGGTCATCATCATACACAACTAAACCGAATTTTTGAATATACTAAATCGAATTTTTGATTGATTTTATATCAAGAGCTTGAATGATTTTGTAGTCTCGGCTATTATTTCGGAGCTCAGTCTAAAAATAAAAATCCTATTACGCTTGGGAAGAGTTGTGTAGACTAAATTTCGTTAAAGCCTTAATATGAAGTTTCTTACATCCATTAGACGCTAGGCTGATAACATTTTCAAATTAAGATGTTGTTGCTTTTGCGTTAAGAATCATTACTTGCTTATTCTCAGACTTCTTACTACAGGTTTAATTTGTTAATAGCCTGTTTGTCTGCGGATGAACCGTCCATTATTTTTTCTACTTGTTCGTGATGCTTTTTTCCCTTTTTTTTTAAATGCGGAATCTGCAATAGTCTTATCCATTGAATGTAGAAAGATTTATATATTCATGATTTTGGAATATACATTGCCTACCGTATCATTTGGTGGACTGGAATTAATTTTGGTTTTATCTATATGTAACTGTGCCTTCTCAGCACATTTTATTTGATTAGTTAGTTGCAGTATTAAATGGTCCAACTCTGTTGGTTTTAATCGTAGGTTTGAATGAGCTTTCCTAAAATTTGCATATAACATTGAACTACAATCGAAAAATACTCAGTGTCCGAGTGTGGATTCTCTGAGAATGCATATTTTGATCTAATATGTTTCATTCTTCCTTAAATTTATTGAAACAACCCACTTCCACAACACCAGATGATTGTTTGTTCCAATAATCAGTTACTCTCTCGAAAGCAAGTTTTCGCACATCTATCTTGCACACATTCTTTTTTTCAATTTGAGTTTCTTGAACAACACACACACAAGGAGACTTGTGTGTGTTGGCCAAGGAAGAATAAAAATACCATCATTATTCAATTTACAAGATCCATTTAAAGCCTTAAACGCTTCAATCAGATCTCCCCGCAGACGCCTAACTTCCAAGCGCTGCACTTTGCAAAACCGAGGTCTTTTTATGGTAAGAGTACCCTTTGTGTTGACTAATCTGGTTGCTTATCTCTACAACCGTTCCAAGTGATCCACATCCACATTAAAATGAGGCGTCCACACCTGTGTGCAATAATCAAGATGTGTCCTAACTATTAACTTATACAATGGGATAAACATCTCTTTTTTATCCTGCTGGCAAAGTTCATGTATATCATTAATATAACTCCATTTGCTGTTTGTAGCCTGTCTGCACTGCTCAGAAAACTTCATGTCTGAGTACACAATTACCGCCCAGTTGCACAATTGGTATAATCACCCTTCTCCCCCATATCGGATGGAAAAGACCTAAGTTTGAATCTCGTCAATGATGCGAAGAATATTTATGGGTCTTTTTCACAAAGTGGTTGAATTAGTCGATCTTGGGGGAGGGTAACGTGGTTTTTCTCCCAGAAACTCGTTTTGTCGATCAAACGATAATTCGATCATAGAATACACGCAATTATATAGGCGCAATACGGCCTAAATTGCTGATAAACCTAAAACCCTACAACCAAACAAGCACAATTAACACCGGTTCTTTTTTGTTATTGTTTTTCGCCTCTACCTAATTGGTATGCTACTCTGGGATTACTGTTGCCTATAAGCAGTACCTTGCATTTACCAATGTTAAACCTCAATTGCCATTTCTCAGCAGATCTGTCTGATTTATCTAGGTCTTTCTGCACTAGTATGCCTTGATTCCTATCATTAACCACCCTGCAACCTTTGTATAATCTGCAAACAAACGTTAAGCTTGCCATACCTTCATCAATATCATTAATAAATATCCAAAAATGGCCCCAGCACTGAACCCTTGGTGACTCCACTAATAACATTAGTCCAAGAGCAGTGCACATATATAATTACCCTCTGTTTTCTGTCACCCAACTACTCCTTTATCCATAGCAGTAATTTACTCCCTCGTGGCACACTGCTTCAATTTGGACAGCAGTCTTTCGTATGAAACGGTAAGTTAAAATCACTCTTTCTAAAATTACCTTTAAGTTACGCTGACAATTGAAACTTGCCCATGATTGTAAATCTTGCAAATATTACTCGTAGGTCTGTTTCTTTCTCTGTTAGATCTTTTAGCACTAAAAAAATGTTTTATGATGAAATGGAAGCTGGCCCATTGCATCAATCCCCCAACCTGGAGGACCAGGGTATCTTTTTTCGTCTAGCCTCTAGCTATAAACCTTTCTGGCTTGGGAGACCCTACCAGTAGCAAGCTACCACCAGCATAGCTGGGTAGATCATTGAGACTATAATATTATATTACTCGTATGACATGCTATATTCTTATAGAAAGATAACAAAATATGAATAGTTTGTTATTTATTAATACTAAGCCCCAGTTCAGAAAATTTACTCCATCTCATCTTTATTCTATTTCAGGTAAAAGATGGTAACACCCGTGTGGAACCTTCCAGGATGTCCTCATTGATCACTTTCACCTCTACCTGGCGATGGTTATATTGCCGTATCATCTCCCTGGAATTAATGCACCGTTTTACCCCCTTTATAAATACGACGTTTTAAAAGAGCCGGGGAAATCCAAGAGGCTGAATTCCAGTGTTTGATGTAATAGAGTAGCCTTCTATTTTCGTACTTTCTTGCGTTAATGTAAAGTTTATTTGCAATAAACAGTTCAAATTCGGCATTCAAGCATTGTCCTTATTCTCCAGAAGATCTTTCGATGCTAATGTATTTTTTTCCAAAATTACAATAGCATCATTTACATAAAAGGGTAGTCAACAGAGTAATGCCACACACACACATTTAAAAATATAATAATTCCTACTAGAAAATTTTCTTATATTTATTATTATTATTGTTAGAAAAGATCTTTCGGTAAACAAACTAAAAATAATGTTCATCGTTACTGTGAAAGTCTTTCAATGGATCGCTAATAAATTGTCAATGCAATGTCTTTGGTGTTGTATCTACACGGACATTTTATTGTGTCGAAATCCAAAAATAGAACATCTACTTATAAACCACACAAACAAATCCTGAACTAGAGGTTTCTGGGGACCATATATTATGCCAAAGTCATTGTCTGTGCACAATGTCGTCCACTGTGGTGATAAAAATTACAATGGTTCCCACAAGATGTAAACTTGTGGAAACATTGACCAGTTTAATTGAGGTAGACTGTCAATTTCTGCTCTGTAGACTTTACTACGGCAGTTTACCAGAAAATAAAGTTACAGAGGTTGTTACATGCAAATAAATCTTAATTAATGAACTTGAAAACACATAAGGTGTTGCAATAAAGTTCCCGGACAGGTGCAATAAAAAGAACACAAAGTTAAGGAGAAAAAAAATGGTTTTATTTTTATTACAAGTAATAATCACCTGGTTGAATTCCCTTATTACAGCTTCTGAAAGTTCTAAGTTTCTGAAAAGAGTCAGTGAAGGTGTCTAAAGAGATGATGTTCAACGGTTATATTTTTCTTTATATTTTCAACATCCTAAAGTTTCTTTCCTTTTAAGTCAGTTTTCACATTTGGGAAAGAGGATAAAGTCCACTGGAGCTAGATCGGAAGAGTATGCTGGATTGTTGATCTGTATGGTGTGTTTTGTCAGGAATGTCTTCACAAATGCGGAACGGGGACGTTCGTGTATTTTTGTACAACAAGAACCGGTTGCTTTTCTCTCGAAATTGCGGTTTCACCAAAAAAATGCGCTTGAATAATCTCTGAAGCATTTGCACGTAGAACGCAGCATTGACTTTCCCCCCCTTCAGATACAAATTCCTTGTGAATAAAACCCTGTTTGTCGAAAAACATCAGCATTATCTTGATCCTGGACTTTTGTAAACTAAGCTTTTTGGACCTTGGCGATAATTTTAAAATCCATTTCGTGCTCTGACTCTTCGTCCCTGGGTCTTACTTAAATACCCAACACTCATCTCCAGTGACAATACAGCAATACAGTCGAGGAAATTAGTACAGCCTTGATAAGTCTGAATGAAGTCTTCACATGATAATATCCTTCGTTGCTTCTGTTCAACCGTGAGCTGTGCGGCACAACCTTTGCACAGGATTTCCTTTTTCCTAAACCTTCATGAAGATTTTGACGAACTGTCGCCCTATTCATATCCAACTAATCAGCCATTATTCTCATGGTCAAAAGATGATCTCTTGCCACAGTTTCCCGAACTTTTGCAAATTTCTCCATATTTCGAGAGGTTAAAGGATTCCCACGTGTTGAGTCATCGCGAACATCCTCATGTACATCTTTGGACCGCTAATGCTATTCAAAAACACACACTGATACGATAGCATTCCATCACCATATAGGATTTTTAACGTTTTATACGTTTCTGTTTCAGATTTTCCTAGTTTAAAATAAATCTGATATTTTCGTTGCTCCATTGCAACGAAACATTGATGAACTCCATTGCTATGGAACATTGATGCTGCTAACGAAACTGGTTGTTTCTTGCAACCTGTCAGGCTACTGGCTAATCTCTGTACCATCATCTGTGGAGGAAGTTTGAACTACATCTTACCATTTCCCTTTTATTTCAAACTCATCGAACGTGACCACAACAGCACCAGTCCAGGAACTTTATTGCCACACATGGTACTTTCTAATATAGATTATGGACTGTTTAATATAAACGCCAATAGATTATTTTTTTACATATTCATAAAAACAATTGAGATGACCAATGAGGTGATGATATTCAATGTGGTATTAATTTTTTGTTCACATCTGATACGACACTAGTCACATCGATGGCAAATAGACATTTCCCAATAACCTTCAATAATTTACGTATGAATTTATGGGGGTGGAATATGTTTTGTCTGCAAAAATCAAGTAGTGTCATGAAGTTTCTCACAAGACAAAGTTTCCAGTCTTTATGCCACTTTGAACTGCTACTGTAGATACACGCCCACTACAAATAAAATTTGGGTTGTATCAGAAGAGCATATACAAATACTGACATTTTCAAAGGGTGTCTGTTTTTGTTAATTCTGTTTCAGATTTTCGGGGCTGTTAATATTCTCGTTCTATTGTTCAACTTTTGTTTTCAGTTTTTAAAATTTGTTTAAGAAGCGGGATTGGGCAATTTTAAGATGGGATTTTGGTGTAGAATTAAATTGATTTTTGGATGCTACCCCTTTGGTTATATGATTTGGCCATTCGATAGGTCGCTACTTTGTGAACAATTATGAACTCGAGAAGCCTAACTTCATGTATACACTCTGTCATCAAAAATATTGAGATACCACCGGCAATCACATGGTTAGAAGTGACTTCGGAAATTGGAGGAATTCTATAAAGGTCCATTCAAATCATGTCAATAGTTCGCCGGTCCCAAGGAAAAGGAAGTTGGATATTCTCGTGAGTTGTTCCGTTTTTTAACCTGCACAACATGCAAACCAGCAAGTAAAAGTTTGCTTGAACAGACAATACACGACAAACGGTATCAAGGCCAAGAAAAATATTTACAAGAATAACAAGAACAGCTGTACCACGATCTGATCAGGCGATGAGCTAAAATTTTCCAAGAACAAGCAACCGTACGCTGAAGAGATGCTGTGCAAAATCGATCACTGAAGACGAATTTAAAAAGCTGCATTAAGCTTTCTTTTGCAAGTTGACACTTACCAAAACTGGTGGAAAGTTTGGCGTGTAGGCTGTATGTTGTATTCAAGGAGAAATTGAATACAACATGAAGTCTAAGCCTTGAATACAACTGTATGTTGTATTCAAGGCTTAGACCATATTAAAATAATAAATAAATTAATTAATTAAATTACCTTTATTGTTGCAGACATCCTGTTGGCCCCGTTGAGAGGAGGTTTCTCAGTACTTTCTATAGGCAGTGTATATTTGAACAGGAAAATATTTCAATGAAATTGGAAGGGATCCAACATCAAACGATTTTAATCCATAGCCGAGGTTTTATCAAAGAGTTATACTGAGTGTTAACATGCGTAAACATAAATTTCTTACACATTTCCACAGAACTTCTTCTGATGGGGAACTGCTTCCTCCCTGAAATTGGCGCGAATTGTTCAGGATTTACGTGTTTTAAATTATTCATAAAAATGAATTAAACTCAATCATCAAAATCCGAATATAGCTCAAGTCTTGATTTAGTAACTTCGAGATATTATTTATATATCAATTTACGCCCTAAATTGATGCTGATTTGCCAACCCAGGTTTGTGTCCGGCAGATGCCCCCTGAAGGTTATCTAGAACGTTATTTTAAAAAATAGTCACTCAGAAGTTTAACCTCCAAAAACTCCAATTGAGTATTTAATTGAATTCAGCACAGTTCCCAGAATTCCACTGCCTGCTAGTTTTAAAACTAAATCAAAACCATAATTCTCACCACAGAAAAGTCCTCTCGTCCTACAGCAAGTTCGTGTGATATTGATGCCTATGTTGCGCAAGAAGATTCCAGCATTCCATCCCCGAAGACAAATAAGAAGTTAACTAAAATCCAAGAAACAGAAAAGAATTGGAAGAATAAAGGGATCACGGGAATCGTATAATACAGGGTTGTTAAAATTAAAGTATCTCTATGTAGAGGGCTCTGGAGTGAGTTCTAAGGCTCGTACTGAAGAGAAATTTGGAAAAGAGGTACAAAAAAGAATGCGCTTGCCATTTATTGGAAAAAAAAATTAGTTATAAAACTTGTCACTGTGTGGCGTGTAACTATCTTAGTTACGATTATGCAAATAACTTTAGTTATTTGCATAATCGTAAGTTGTGCTGTTTGTGCTGTCCGCAAAAAAGATTGCGAAATTTGAAGCGACATCTTGGTTTTCAACCAGGTAGAGGTCGCAGACGAGTGGACTCCTCTCGTGTTGAAGATGTGGCTATGGCTGTCGTGGATTTATCAAGTCAATCTCCATGTGGAAGCGCAAGTGTTTCTCGTGAAGTGGACATGCCGTATTCCACTGTAAAGCTAGTAATGCGTCAGGTGTTGCGGTACTATCCTTACAAGATGCATATGCTAAAGCATGGTGATGCAGATATTCGTTTCACATACGCACTTCAGTTTCTGGCGCGGATGACAGTGGATATCACTTGGCCATGGAACATCCTTTGGAGTGTTGAAGCCCACTTCTGCTTAAATGGAAAAGTGAATACGCGCAACTGTCGCATTTCGGCAACAGAAAACCCTCTAGTTATCCAAGAGGTCCCGTTGCATTCTCCAAAAGTGACAGTGTGGTGTGGATTTAGGGCCACATTCATGATTGGGCCATATTTTTTTGAACAGGTAACACCGACTGGACCCCGCACCTGTTCCCTCACTAGACAACGATATTATGAAATGTTGGCAAATTTCGCAATACCCAGAGCTGCAACAACGTGGGTGCCTTCAAGATACCATATTCATGTAAGATGGTGTGCTACCCCACATCCACCGTTGTGTCCAAAGATTTCCTTAGCAATCTTTGGACACAACGGACACTTTACAGACGAACGGGTCACCAGCCGTTGTTTCCAGACGTCTTGGACATCCCGATCACCGGACCTCACCCCATGGGACTTCTGTTGTGGGGTTTTTTGAAGAACCAGGTGTATCCGGAAGGATGTCAAACTCTGGCAGATCTGAAGGACAGCATTAGACGTCTTGTGCTGGCTATTCCAGTTGACATTTTACGTTCTGCTGTAGAAAATGCTATTCTCCGAATGGAAACTGTTGTTGATCAAAATGGAGGACACATTGAACAATTGTAGCGCTGTTCAAGTGATTTGTATTGCCACGGCGCCATATAGTGACAAATTTTGTAACAAATTTTTTTTTCAATAAATAGCGAGCGCATTCTTTACTGTACCTATTGTCAAAATTTCTCCTCAGTATGAGCCTTAGAACTCGCTCCAGAGTCCCCTACATAGGGATATTTTAATTTTAACAACCCTGTACATTCAGAAGAGCATCCACGCCTGATGATCTCCAAAAGGTCCTATTTTGGTAATTAATTGCTGAAAAGCAGTTAAGCATTCATTGGCGCCCCTTTACTACCTGTAACAGAACAAACTGAAAGAACACTAACTTATCTAAGTCCTCTTCAAACTAACCCACGTATATCTCCCAAACATTGAATTTCGCATAAATATTGATTCACTTGTGATTACAAAAATTATTATGCAACCTACTTACGATAAAATGTATTCAACAATATCAGGGAATGCAACAAAAATAAGAAAAACAAACGCCATTAAATTAGAGGAAGCTTTAAAAAAAAAACACCTTGTAGTTGTAATTGCTAATACGTATCGATAAGGAGACAATAATCCCTTAAACCGTTGTCTTGGCAATGGCATGCATTATTAATAAACAGCAATATACTTCTTCGTGAGAATAAGTGCCATTTATTCGAAATGCAGGATCTAAGCAACTCATGATTTGCTTCACAATATGAAATTGACGCATGTAGCAGAAAATGTTTTCTCTTAGCTACATACAAAACTGAGGCTTTCTTAAACCCATGCTGTTCTGTTAAGAATCATATTCTATGCTGCGAAAAAAAAAAATTGCAAAATATCTCTCGGAGTTTTAATACGAGAAAATGAACAACCCCGATGGGGGGGGGGGGGGAATCGGCGGCGGTGCAGACTCCGCATGATTATTCTCCGCGAAGAGATTTCCTTGGGAGGGAAAAAAGCTATCTCAGCATCACGTCAATGATGAATTGAAATGACAGAGGTACGTGCATTTTCTTTGCCTAAAACCTTCTGGTTTTCGATAAAGAAACTAAATCTCTGGTTTTCTAGACAGACATTCAATTTTTTTCGGAACCCAGCAAGAATTGGTTTAGCGACTCTAGAAGACATGGAATCTGAAGTATATCAGTATATTTTCTTCTGACAGAGAAGGGGGATAATGATTGAAAATGAAAGGGTCCCGAAAGAGGGATTTTAGTTTCGGGAACTCTGTCAAGTGTGTCATTTTAATTAATAACTAAATGTTTTTTGGCAGTAAATTTTAGATTTATCTAATAATTAACATTACTGGCACCAGATGTCAGCACATGCATTTCGCATCATGACTGGAAGCACGGTACAATTTCAAAAAAATGATTTTTAAATATTCTATATTAGACAAATTACTTCGGTTATTGTCTTCGAATGTGATTTTTTAAAACTGAAACCCCACTAAGCTGCCTCCCCCTGAGTATGGTAACACCCCACTTGTTGAGAATCCTAAAAAATGACAAAGCATATTTAGTGTTTCAGTCATTTTAACGAAGCTGTGGATGAAATTTGCTAACTTAAGTTGTTTGCAGAAATTAATTATGAGTTGTTAATAAATTCCATGACTTTCAGTAAACATGCTCCCTCGACCAGGAGCGTATTCAGGGGTGGGCAGAGGGGGAATACGTCCTCCCTTAACCAAAAATTTGAAATTAAAGAAAAAGAACGCAGGAGGCTTTCTAAAAAAAAACTTAAAAGCCTGGTCGCCATACCCCCCTTACGATGATACCTGAATACGCCACTTCCCTCAACCCATGCAGGGTTTAGGAACTTCGTGGGTTAGAGTTTGAAATCTCCATACCCGATTGCTTTCAACTATTTGAAATTCAAATTTTAAGGACTGTATAGGATGACTCAAAATTCGCCCAACTCAAACATCAGCCATTATCAATCCACTGCAGGATGGAAGCCTCCTCAACCATTCATGCTGAAAAAAATGGACCATAATCTGTCACACTGGTCCAGTGCTGGTTGGTAGATCGACCGTATTTAGCAGTCAGGGGCTTGAACCCCGGTCTACTCAAAGAGTGTGCTACTGCACTCCCGCTCCTGACCACTCGGCTACAGAGGCCTTCTTTTAGGATGACTCAAAGTTCAAACATCGATAATTAAGATTTATTATTTTACTACGACATTATGTAATGAAGTACTTATAGACCAAACTATAAACCACTCGTGAGTTACTTCCTGTACTACCGAGGTGAGAGAATTGAACAGTACCATCGAGGTGGTGCCAAGGTCCCAGACATTGTTGAGGGTATCCGGAACTGGGATCAGAGCTCACCATGAAGAAATGCGAGTCGGCCCTGGAAAAAAAGTATGCTTGTCCCAGTGCCCTTGCTGGCTTTTCGACATTCCTATAAATAAAAGCTTTGTTTTTTAAAAGCCAAGGAACACCCGCACAACGAATTAGTTCGGTTAAATTTTAAATATTTGTTAATACTTGTATTTACACTTTAATAGCATTGCTTTCTAATTGTAGTGAATTTCTGGGGGCCCTCTGAACAAAACAAAACTCTAATATTATCCACTCTTCCTCCACATCATGTCCAAAATCATGACGAAGCAGTCCCAATGATTTTTTCTATTAAATTAAATCATTAAATTCAAATTATTTAAATTTAATATTACTCTTTCACGTCAATCAGTTTTATTTTTATTATTTTTTGTTTGAATCTATCGGAAGTTATAAATTTCAAAAGGGATTGTTCGAAATGAAGTAAACGATAATGCAATTCGTATTCGTAACGTTTAAGACCTCTTCTGACTACGAGAATTTATTAAGGCTATAAATCTTTATATTAATCATTATAATATCTACTAAATAATGATTAAATGAGGTAGAGAGAAGCGCATACTTAAATATTCAAACGGTTCCCTCAATTAGCAACTTTAGCAATTAAAAAATAGAAACGAAAAAAGGAAAAAAAAAACGAAATATATTGTACAGTTCAAAACTTTCATTTCTTAAAAATTAATAGAGAAGATAAGAGGATAACTAAAACAGCATATAATTCTAGTCCAATAGACAATAATACCTTCAACTCTTCCTAATAGATGGCAGCACTAACTCCATCCACCGAATTGAATTATGGAGGTGGAAAAAATTTTCATTTATAAAAAAAATTGCCTTTTGTATATCAAAAAGATTTCATATACAAAACGTAGTTTATTTGCAATAAAAATATAAATCATGGATTCGATTTTGCGTATTTTTGTTAGAAATGATCAACAACGATTTGGAAGGAGATGGACTTTTTATTAATCTGCTCCACGATGTAGTCTCCATAGCAACGGCACAGGCCTATACAGTCAACAGTTTCGTGCAGAATTCCTGCAAACATTATTTTCGTTTTCAAATGGAAAATCCTCTATTAAAAGCTCGTAACAGTTTGTTCTATTAATAAACGAATCCCTTGGTAGACTAGACTCCCAAGATATGTTAAAATCCAACACAGTTTTTGTTGTTGCTTCTACTGTTGTGTTTATGCTGCTGACCACTCTTCTTTGAGTCTTTGCGCGTTGCAGAAACTAATTTTTTTGATATTGAGACAGATTTTTTCTCAAAGTTTGAAAAATCCATCTTTGTTGGTAGTTTTTTCGGGGGAAATTCGAGTGGGCTTGAAGGACTGCTTCCCAAAGAACCGTCCGATATCCTTGCAGGACTTGGTGGAGACGAACTTCTGGTGATTACTCTATTTTGTCCACTAATACCCGGTCCCATCATCTTTTTTAGCTTATCCTTAAACTCTTTATTATTTCTCCTGCTAAGAAGGTCAGTAACATCGTGGTTTTCCTGCAAAGTTAAGATTTGTGTTTAAATTTTATTTTGGGAAAAAGAAAAAAAAAAAAAAAAAAAAGAAACGGACCGGCACAAGTAATTTCTACAAATAACTGAATTACTTAAACGAACCTGATAGTTATTAAATAAAATTTTAAGTTTGACTAATTAATTTTTTTAATCTTACTTCCAAATTACCAAGGCTGTTGAAAAAGTCCATATATTTGAGCACGGAAGGTTACATATATCAAAATGTTTATTTATTGCTCTGTTTATAAACTTATTGCCAAAGAAATCGCCAAATATTTAGTGGAAAAGTATTGTTTTAAGAATCAGTCATATTCAGTTTGGAAAAAAATATACTATTACTTTCATGAGTCATAATCATCCCATCATGATTACTGAAGGGTTAGTCCTGCAAAAGTCAAAATATTCGGTTTGAATTACTGTTCCTGCACCTGGGATCTATTGGCCCCCAGAAGCTCTCACAATCTCTCAACTCCGTATCACACAAACCGTCACTTCCAGCCGCATGCCTCTTCTACAGATATATCGCATCTGAATTCCACCACTCTTTCTTCCAAATCAGACCCCAGACGAGTCTCGACCTATCAACATCCATTCATTGTCCAATCCTAAAGTCACAGAACTAACTTTTCCACATTTATCTTTTCTATTTCTGTTCTTCGAAACAATATTTCTCTGTACATGTATTTCGTGAAAATTACAATCTGAGATATTCGAGTCCAACATTAACAACTGCATTTTGTCCTCTCAACTTTCAGCACACGCAGTACTAAAATACTGTAACTTTTTATACCTTAGTGCCCTTTAGGCTTTAAGGATTAGAATGCATCCATAATCAGTTTAAAACATGAATCTTAGCTCCTCTGTAAAGAGAAGATGCGTTCCATTGGTCTTAGCCCAGAAGTGGTACTGCTTGCATCAAGACAGGCTCTTCTGTGAGCCTGTGAAAAGGAGAACAAAAATCATGAACAGTCTTTTATAAGTCCCCTTTCCTAAAACCTTCGACCGGGAACTGCTTGGATGACATCACTTTATGACATCTCACTTGTAATATCTTACTTTTATGACAAATTGTATGGCATCTAATTTTATGACAACTGTCCCTTGAGATGTTCTCCTGCCCTCTGATGATATTCTCTTTGGCAGGTTTTTTTATGTAAACCTCAAACAAGAGAGGTATTAGAACCTATAATACTTAGTACCGTGTATGGGCTGAAGGTTGAGAAGATGAAAGAAAATACTTATTTAAATCAGACTTCAATTCTGTAGATTGTAATTTTCAGGAAATGCATATGAAGGAAAGTTGTTGCAGAAACGGAAGTGAATAAAATGAGGAAGAAGAGAAGTTGGTTCTGTGAGTTTGAAAGTTGTTGCAGAAACGGAAGTGAATAAAATGAGGAAGAAGAGAAGTTGGTTCTGTGAGTTTGAAATTGAACAGTAAAAGGATGCTGACTGGTTGTGGCACGTGTTTGGCTGCTCTGGAAGGGTGGGCGGGAATTACAGAAGCCAATCCAGAAGAACAGTGCCCATGGAAGTATCTATAGAAAAGGCATGCAGCAGAGTGGACAGACTCTGTTAGAGGTGGGTGATTAATTAACTTGACTGACCTCTTTTTTATGGAATCTAGAAACCTGATAGAGGCTTTGGAGGCACCGCTTCAGATGTGGGATCAATATTCCATGGTGCGGCGAATTTGCAATTTGTACAAATCATCGAGTGTCATCGAAGGTAAGCATATGAGCAGAAGAATTTTTTTTTGCGAAATATAAGATAGAAGGCAGTCTTAGAAAGACTGAAATCAATTAAGTTATCTTTGCCCCACTGGAGAATTACCTAAATGAGATCTCTTCGGTCTTCATTGAATAGATTTTTTTATAAATACTGGCTGAATATGAATGCTTATGAATACTCCTTTTATGAACTCCTGGCTGAATACTGACAGACAGGAGATCATGTAGACCTCAGGAACTGATACAGGTATGAGAACAATAAGTGGTGAGCTACATGATATCGGATTTTAGGGAAGAGTTGCAACACACAAACCAAGCATTACACAGTACACAATGCATAATGTCGATTAGACCTGTGATGGCCGTGTTTGTGTCAGAGTTGCCAGAAAGGTTACATATAAAGTCGCACAATTTCACGAGAAAAGTAGCCAATTATGAACTCGAGAAGCCTAACTTTATGTATACACTCTCATCAAAAATATTGAGACATCACCAGATAATCACATGGTTTGAAGTGACTTGGAAATTGGAGGAATTCTATAAAGGTCTATTCAAATCATGTCAATAGTTCGCCGGTCCCAAGTAGGAGGAGGAAGTAGGATTTTCTCGTAAGTTGTTCCGTTTTTAACCTGCACAACACGCAAACCGGCAAGTAAAAGTATGCTTGAACAGACAATACATGACAAAAGGTATCAATACCAAGCAATATATTTACAAGAATAACAAGACAAGAACAGGGACACCATGGTCTGATCAGGCGATGAGCTAAAATTTTCCAAGAACAAGCAACCGCACGCTGAAGAGGTGTTGTGCAAAATCGATCACCGAAACCGACTTTAAAAGCTACATTAAGCTTTCTTGTGCAAGTTGACACTTACCAAAACTGGTGGAAAGTTTGGTATGTAGGTTGTGTGCTGTATTCAAGGAGAAAGGAAGCTTAGACCATATTAAAATAAATAAATTAATTAATTAAATCACGTTTATTGTTGCAGACATCTTGTTGGCATTGTTGAGAGGAGGTTTCTCAATACTTTCTATAGGCAATGTACATTTGAACAGGAAAATATTTCAATGAAATTGGAAGGGATCCAACATCAAACGATTTTCATCCATAGCCGAAGTTTCATCAAAGAGTTATACTGAGTGTTAACATGCGTAAACATAAATTTATTACACATTTCCACAGAACTTCTTCTACAGGGGAACTGCTTCCACCCTGAAATTGACACGAATTGTTCAGGATTTACGCCTTTTAAATTATTCATAAAATTGAATTAAACTGGATTATTAAAATCCGAATATAGCCCAATGTCTTGATTTAATAACATGGGGATATTATTTATATATCAATTTACGACTTTTCGCTCGATCTGACCAAACCCTGGTTTGTAGATGGCAGATGCCCTCTGAAGGTTATCAGAACGTTATTTTAAAAAATAGTTACAGAAGTTTAACCTCCAAACTCCAATTGAACATTTAATTGAATCCAGCACAGTTCCCAGAATTCCACTGCCTGCTAATATTAAAACCAAATCAAAAGCATAATTCTTACCACACGAATTTGCTCCTCTCGTCGTGGAGCAAATTCGTGCGATACTGCTACCTACGTTGCGCATTCCAGAATTCTATCCCTGAAGACAAATGCAGACTCCCAAATAAGAAGTTAACTAAAATCCAAGAAACAGGAAATAATTGGAAGAATAAACGGATCACAGGAATCGGTAATATCTTCAGAAAATAATCCACACATGCTGATCTCCAACAGGTCGTATTTCCATAATGAACTGCTGAAAAGCAGTTAAACATTCATTGTTGCCCCTATGAGACCTGTAACAGAACAAACTGAAAGAACACCAACTTATCTGCAGAAAACATGAACTTAAGTACTGCAAGTCCTCTTCAAACTAACCTAAACATCGAATTTCGCGTAAATATTGAGTTTTATTCCCTCTTCCTTCTAAAGAAGACACTTGTGATTACAAAAATTATTATGCAACATACGATAAAACGAATTCAATATTCGGGAATTTAACAAAAAAAACACGATTGTACTTGTAATTGCCTATATAAGGAGGCTGTAATGGCATGCATTCATTATTAATAAACAACAACCTACTACTTCCTGAGAATAAGTGCCATTTATTTTAAGTGCAGGATCTAAGCAAATCATTATGATTTGATTTACAATATGAAATTGACGCATGTTGCAGCAAATGTTTTCTCTTAGCTACATACACAACTGGGGCTTTCGTAAACCCACGCTTCTGTAAAGAATCATATTCTTTGCTGCGAATAAAAAAAAATTGAAAATATCTTTCGGAATTCGAAGTTTTAATACGAGAAAATGAACACCCCACGATTTGGGGGTGGGAATCGGCGGTGCAGACTTCGCGTGATTATTCTCCGCGAAGAGATTTCCTTGGGAGCGAAAAGTTTTACCTCAGCATCACGTCAATAATGAATTGAAATAACAGAGGTGCAGTTTCTTTGCCTAAGACCTTCTGGTTTTCGGTAAAGGAACAAAATCTCTGATTTTCTAGAAAGACATTATCTTTTTTTTTCAGAATACAGAAGGAATTGGTTTAGTGACTCTAGAAGACATGGAATCTGAAGTACATTCGTATATTTTCTTTCGACTTAAACTGAGAAAGAGGATAATGATTGAAAGTAAAAGGATCGAGGAAGAGAGAGTTGAGTTTTGGGAAAGTCTGTCATATGTGTCATTTTAATTAATAACTAAATGTTTTTTGCAGTAAATTTTAGATTTATCTAATAGTTAAGGTTTCTGGCACCAAATGTCAGCACCTGAATTTTGCACAATGGCTGAAAGTACCGTACAATTAAGATGCCTTAAGGTGCTACATGGCCTCTATTCACTGGGTAGATATCTCAGAGGAAGCGAATACAATTGAATTATGGTATACCTTTAAAATATTAATCACAGAAGCCTTGAATGCGTATATATTATTTAAAAAAATATTCCACGAGTAGGATTCCAAGTTGGATGAATGAGGAAGTTGCAAAATTATTGAGCAGAAAAAGACGGCATGGAAAATTTACAGAGCAAAAACTACTGAAACATATAACAGCTACAAATTGATCTGTTGGTTTAGATTTTATTGGCGCATTAGCAACTTAGGCTATAATGAGCCAATTGATCTGTAATAATGCCACTGAAAAGGTTAGGCTGGCAAAGGCAGATTATGAGAAATCGCTGGCAAAGAGAGCAAAGAGGGGGGATAAGAAATTCTTCACATATATAAATGCAAAGAAGAGAAGAACAAACCAGATCGGACCCTTACGTAATGGACGTGGGATAGTGTTAGATACCCCAGCTGAAGTTGCACATTAACTCAACAGTTATTTTTATCGATATTTACAGAAGATAAACCCTTCACGTCAATGAGAAATTCTGGGAGTGAAGTTGAAAAAATTGTAATTAATGATGTTGAAATTTCATATGTTTATTTAATTTGATAATTTATTTATCCCTATTTTGTGTTACAATTGTTGGGAGATAACAGCAGGAAGGGAGGGAGAACACATAAGCCAGAGGCTTTTTAGGGGGTGTTCCCTTTGAAAAAGATAACAATAAAACCAAACCTGAAATTACACAGGTGTTATAGATACATCATAAATCGGACATGTTTCTACATTCCATTACAGAGACTTCGTAAACCAACCACACATGTCGCGTTGTTAACAAAAGTACTTATAATTACATTGTGAGTACTTTTATAATAACAAGTATGAGAGAAAAAAATTATAAAATAATTGCGTAGAGTGTTACAAGCTTTTTGACAGCTATTCCTTCAACTTGTTTACATAATTTCCAAACTGGTATGCATTGTGGAAAGTTCAGGAGTTGAGTGGAAGGTGATTTAGATCAGACATCCCTGGTGATGTGTTCAGTTAGGAGCTTCTTGAATCTGTTTAGTGAAATGGCATTTTTGATATTTTCAGGAAGATTATTCCAGGTTTTTGCGCCTCTGTATTTTATATTTTTCTGACCTATGGCTTTTCTAAAAAGCGGAACCTTCAGGTTCGCTTCATTTCTTAAATTATATGTTATTGCTTCTTCTTCTATTGTTATAAAAAAGGATCTGAAGAGAGGAGGAAAGTTTGGTGTTTTCAAAGCATTGTAGACAAAGACCACCTCAACTTTTTGTATCAGTTGATAGATGCTTAAGAGTCTCGCTTCCTTATATCTCGAAGTCACCGATGCATTCCAGGGAAGGCCCAAAATTGAACGAACACATCGATTGACAACTGAATTGATTCTCGCAAGGTTATCTTGACTGGTCGTACCCCATGAGATGATTCCATATGTGAGGTGAGGCTGTATTAAGGAAAGGAATACTAGTCTGAGAAGGGAAGGAGGCACCCAGACAGAGGCTCGGGCGAGTATTCCTGCTAGTGGCGAAGTCTTCTTTCGTAAGGTGATCATTTGTTTATCCCAACTCAGCTTGTCATCTAGCCAGATTCCTAGAAACTTATTCATCCTTTCTAGTTGTTTTCCTTTATATGTTATTTCGAAATCAATATTTAATGGTTTATTTTTCGTCCTAAACACCATATATTTGGATTTTTCTGGGTTTAGCATAAGCTGATTCTTTTGTAGCCAACTTTGCATTTCAGAGAGCAGGGCAGAGATCTTGCATTGAAGCTGGTTAGGGTCTTTATCAGTGATTAGAATGGAAATATCATCGGCATACGCTACTAGGTGGGAAGATGGAAGATGAGAGAGAAATTCATTAATGTAAAGAACAAATAGGATAGGTCCGAGAAGTGAGCCTTGAGGTACTCCCCTGGAGAAATAAGAAATGCCTGAAAAAGACTGGTTTGTTTTAACGACAAATGGCCTATCAGTAAGGTAGTCTTCAAGGAGAAGGTTAATTTTTTCTCTCAAGCCAAGATTGTTGAGCTTGTTGAGTAGGATTTTATGATTTATGCAGTCAAAAGCTTTTGATAGGTCTAGAAACAGTGCTATTGCATAGTGACCCTTTTCAAGACAGTCCGTGATCCTAGAGCAGAAGTCAACAATTGCCAGGTCAGTGGATCTTTTCGAACGATAAGCGTACTGTTGTTGATGGATAAGCTGATTGACTTCCAGGAAGCCCATGAGTCTGCCGTGAAGAATTTTTTCGAATAATTTTGCAAACATTGAGAGTAGAGCTATTGGACGAAAATTGTTGATAGAGTTGCAGTTTCCCCTTAGGAACAGGAACAATGACTGCTTTTTTGAATTGAGACGGGAATTTACCAGATTGAAAAGAAAGATTGTAAATATACTTCAGTTGTGTTAGAATTGAGTTAAGGATCTTTTTCAGCAGAGCAGGAGATATTTCATCAAAGCCAGGGGCTCCCTTTACTTTTAATTGATGTCCTGCTTCTAAAATCTCTTGATCTGAGAGCGGAGAGAGGAAAAAAAAGAGCTCCTCATTGAGTGCTTGACAGATTCTCTCGTTGCGCTATCTCTAGAGTCAACTTCGTCTTTAAAAAGGTTATTCACACTTGAGATAAAGTGATTACAGAAAGCTGCGGTTTTCTCCTGGTCATCTGAAATGAGTACCTCTTCTCAACTTACATCTCCAACGTAGCTCTGTGATTTCGTTTTCCTTCCAGGAAGTAGCTTGTCCAAGACTGTCCACTTTTCCTTGCTTGTAATGACGTCTTTAAGTTGGGAACTATAATATTTCCTTTTCTCCGACCAAAGTCACCGAATACTGTCGGTGACTTTGTTTCTGTACGTTGTGTATTTGTTTTTATCCGCCTCCTTTCGTGTTTCTCTAGCAATTCTTGCAAGTTTGTCCCTTTTCTTTAGCATGTTACAAATTTTGTTTGAGATAAATGGGCATAATTTCCGTCTTGGCCTAGTGATCTTTTTATTCCCTGGGATCCTGATGTATGACGCGCATTTTTCGTAACTCTTTAGGATTTGCTCAAAGAAGAAGTTCGTCGTAATTTCAGGGTCATCTGTAGCAATCACCCCATCCCACGAAGACTGCTGGAGGTCATAACAGAGCTCATTGAGTGAGAGCCTGGAGTGACAGATCTGTAAGTGTCCATGATCTCTTCCACAATTTCTTCATTTTCAATTACCATTAAGATGGGACGATGATCAGAAATGGTTGCATCCAGTACTGCATAGGTTAGTGAGCATTCCCCAATTGCGAAGTCAAGAAGGGAATTGTGGGACTCTCCCATTCTAGTCGGGATAATTCCGTCAGACAGAAGAGAAAACCATTGGAAGAAATGACATCTAGAAGGTCTTGCACTTGAGAGGAAGAGCTTTGAAGTATGTTAATATTGAAGTCTCCCACCAGCAGAAGACTAAGGGATTTGCTTGTGAAGTGAGATAGAATATTGTCAAGTTAATAAAAAAACTTTCGCGCCTACACGCCAGTAAGGCTCCTGTAGTTGATGGCATATACCCTATAATCTTAAGGGAGGCGGCAAGTGAGTGCATTGAACCATTCAGGCTACTTACGAGAGCATCACTGGACTCAGGGAGTGATTCCGTTGGACTGGAAAAGTGCCAATGTGTCTCCAATACGTAAGGGTGGTTCTAAGAGTGAAGTGGGAAATTACTGGCCGGTTAGTTTAACTTCAGTAGCAGGGAAAATCATGGAGGCAATTATTAAGGGTGGAATTCAGGATCATTTAGATAGAAATGAAATTCTGTAGGATACTCAGCATAGTTTTGTAAGGGGAAAACCATGTGTAACAAATCTTGTTAGCTATTTTGACTTGGTCAAAATGGATTTAGGGATTAATTTCGACATTGTTTATTTGACTCAGTCCCACATGAGCGGTTACTTTGTAAGCTGAAACAGGTTGTAATCACATGAAAAATTCATTCTTAGATGGACAACAAGATGGTTTCAGGGCAGGAGGCAGAGAGTTGTGATAAATGGCTATTCCTCAGATTGGGTTGATGTAAGAAGTGGGGTTCCCCAAGGATCACTATTAGGACCACTGTTGTTTTTGATTTTCATAAATGACATCGATGAAGGGATAGAGGGCGTGATGTCTAAATTTGCAGATGATGTAATGATTGGTAGATAGTTAATGATCACCGCCAAGCAGAGCTTCTTCAGAGTGACCTAGAAAGACTTCAGGGATGGTCAAAAAAATGTCAACTATACTTTAATCCAGCAAAGTGTAAGGTATTACACCTGGGGAACAGTAACTCCAAAATAACTTATACACTTGGTGGAGTTGAATAACGCCAGTAGTGGAGGAAAGGAACTTGGGTGTTACAATACGGTTAGACATGAAGTTCTAAGAGCATTGTAGACAGGCTGTAAGGAAGGCCCATGGCATCCTATCAATTATTTATCGAACATTTACTAGTAGAAATAATGCCATTATATAAGAATACTGTGTTCAGGTATGGAGACCGCACCTAAAAATAAGACATTGAGCTTCTTGAAAGGGTCCAAAGACGTGTAACCTGCCTGATGAGATCGGCAAGAGGGCGTCCATATTAGGAAAGACTTCGAATAAGTGAGTTTCAGAGCTTGAAAACTAGGCATCTTAGAGGAGACTTGATTGAGGTGTTTAAGGCTCTGAGAGGCATAAGTAAAATGAATGAATAAGAAATTTCCACGGGTATAAATGATTCTAGAAATAGGGACCATAAATTCAAGTTACGAGGGGAGATGTTTAGACTAGATTGCAGAATTATCAAGGGGGGATAATTTTATTTTAGCCAGCGAGTTATAAATTACTGTAATAAGTTACCTACGTGGGTGATAGAGGCTGACAGTGTGAGGAAATTCAAAGGTCAGCTGGATAGTCATCTACGGGAGGAGGAAAACGCGTAGGTTGTCTATTTCATTTTCTTTTATTAATTTTTTTTTCTTCGTTTTTCGTTTTTCAAATTTCAAAAGGGATTCTTCGAAATAAAGTAAATCGTAGCGTGTAAGGACTCTGCTGACTGCGAGAATTTATTAAGGCTATAAATCTTTATGTTATTCATTATAATATCTACTAAATAATGAATAAATATCTCGCTCAGTCTGGAAAGAAAAGAGGCAGGGAGGAGTGCACACTTAAGTATTCCAAGGGCTTCCCTCTAATAGCAACTTTAGCAATTAAAAAATATAAATTAAAAATGAAAAAAACGAAAACAATTTTACAGTTAAAAACTTTTGCATTTTACAATTAGTAAAGAAGATAAAGTGGATAACTAAAACAGCATATAATAATTCTAGTCCAATAGACGATAATAGTTTCAACTCTTCATAATAGATGGCAGCACTAACGTCATCCACTAATTTGAATTATGAAAGTGAAAAACAAATTTTATATATAAAAAAAAAATGTTTTTGGCATATCAAAAATATTTGATATACAAAATAGATACGTTACAGCAGAAATAGCAGCATTTTAGTATATAGTTTATCTGCAATAAAAATATAAATCATGGATTCGATTTTGCGTAGTTTGTTAGAAATGATCAACAACGATTGGAAGGCGATGGACTTTTTTTATTAATCTGCTCCAAGATGTAGTTACCATAGCAACAGCACAGCACTATACAGTCAACAGTTTTGTGCAGAATTCCTGCAAACATTATTTTCGTTTTAAAATGGAAAATCTTCTATTGAAAGCTCGTAACGGTTTGTCCTATTAATAAACGAACCCCTTGCTGGGATAGACGTTGAAGATAGATTAAAGTCCTACGTATTGGTTGTTACTCCTACTGTGGTGTTTATGCTGATGACCACTTTTCTTGGAGTCTTTGCGCGTTGCAGAAACTAAATGTTTTGAAATTATCGCAGACTTTTTCTCAAATCCATCTTTGCGGGTAGTTTTTTCGGGGGAAATTCGAGTGGGCTTGAAGGACTGCTTGCCAAAGAACCGTCCAATATACTTACAGGACGTGTTGGAGACGAACTTCTGGTGATTACTCTATTTTGTCCACTACTACCCGGTCTCACCATCTTTTTTAGCTTATCCTTAAACTCTTGATTATTTCTCCTGCTCAGAAGGTCAGTAACATCGTGGTTTCCCTACAAAGTTAAGATTTCTGCTTAATTTTATTTTGAAAAAAAAAAAAAAAAACGGACCGGCACAAGTAATTTTTACAAATAACTGAATTACTTAAACGAATCTGCTAGTTGTTAAGTATGACATTGAATGAAACTTTAAGTTTGGCTAACTAAATCTTTTTAATCTTATTTATTCCAAATTATGAAGGCTGTTGTAAAAATTCATATTTTGAGCACGGAAGGTTACAATACAGTATATCCAAATATTCATTTACGAGGGGTAGTCATTTAATTTGCGAACTGGTGCAAGATTTTATCTTAATTGTCATCATCTCAATCTTCTGTGAATTTCTCCGTTTCGAAATACTCCCCCTTGAACTTTACACACTTTCGCCAACGTCCTACCCACCATCCGACACAAATATGCTCGCAGGGCATCGTTGTGTTGAAACGCTTGCCTTTCACAGCTTTCTTCAGACGTGTAAACAAGAAGAAATCAAACGGGGCTAAGTCCGGTAAATAAGGGGGATGTGGAAGAACCTCGGCACCTATGGCAAGCCGTTGGAGCCTGGCATTGTCTTGATGGAGAAACCACTTCACAATGGAATATGTCCTACCTACCAAGACACTCTACCATACGCTTCATTCATCTCTTTAACCGTTTCCGATGCATTTAAGTCCCTCTGATACAATAACGAATCACATATCTCTGTTCAATCTGTATGTCCGACATGATACTTGCTTCAAAACGATCGTTAGTGACACGCGGCAAAAAAAAACTCTTCACACAACATTAGCTCGACAAGTACTGGCACGCAGAGCCTGCTCAGTAGCGATCAGAGAGAGCGCCTCTAGTGGCAGTTATGGAAATTTTGCGCGGTAAACATAAAATCTTGCACCAGTCCGCGAATTAAATAATCACCCATCGTCTTTCTCTGTTTATAAACTTATTTCCAAAGAAAGGAAATTTAATTCTTCAGCTGCGCTCTGAACTTTGAATTCCGTTTTGAAAATACTCCTTGTCTTGTATACACAATCCACAAGTTGTACACATAATCATGTTTCAGCGTTCCGCCCAGCCTTGATCTTGCGTAGAAATCATCATTGAGTGTCATCGAAGGTGAGCATATGAGCAGAAGATATTTTTTTTTGTTTGCGAGATATAAGACAGAACTGAGTCTTAGAAAGATTTAAATCAACTAAGT
This sequence comes from Mastigoproctus giganteus, assembly GCF_048544385.1. Classification (NCBI taxonomy): domain Eukaryota; kingdom Metazoa; phylum Arthropoda; class Arachnida; order Uropygi; family Thelyphonidae; genus Mastigoproctus; species Mastigoproctus giganteus. Next base: position 191,566,224 of record NC_143582.1, on the reverse strand, counting down.
TATCTTTGTACCACTGGAGAATTACCTGGAGTTACATTTAAGGAAATGGTAGTGGATATTCCAGAAGTTGAAGCTGTTTGTGCAGAGCAAGGTTTCTCAAACTGGAAGATGAAATGCAATGTGCTATCATCAGCAAAACTATAGATAGGATTTCTGATCAATGGAAGAAGGTCATTAAGATATAAGAGGAAAAGAGCGGGAGAAATATCCTGAGGAACACCAGCATTAGTGGAGAAGTTAGAAGACAGAGAGCCATCTGCCATCACCCACGGCAAGCGGTCAGAGAGAAAACTGGATACCCAAATATCAGTTGGCAAACCATAAGATGGAAACTTATTTAGAAGACCTTTATGTCAAATACGATCAAAAACCTTTGAAATGTCAAGAGAATCTGGTTGAGTTCCACCAAACTTTTCCATTGAATTTGTCCATAGATGGGTAACATAAGAAAGAAAATCACCAGTGGACTGACACTGACGGAATCCATACTGGCGATAGTTAATCAGATGGATGTTTCCTAGATAGTTTAAGAGTTGGCGGTTAATTGATTTCTCCATTACTTCAGAAAGAGTAGAAGTAATTGCAATGGGACGATAATTGGATGGAAGGCATTTGTCACCCTTTTTTCAGTAACTGGCGGCTGATACGGGAAATTTCCAAGCAGAAGGGAAACCACCTTTGGAATAAGAAAAAGGGAAAAGGCGAGAGAGAACAGAAGTAAGTAGAGGAGCACAGGTTTTGAGAACACGTGGAGAAATATCATCAGGTCCTGGAGCTTATTAGCATCAAGATTGTTCAAAATTCGTCTGACATCCTTTAGACGGAAGGACACAGGAGGCATTGAATGGATTGTACTGGGAATGGCAGGAGATAGTTTACCAAGATCATCAATACACGAGTTGGAAGAAAAGTTGGATTCTAGTAGGTCAGCTTTATCTTTGACTGAAGCAGAAACAGACATCCGGTTTTGACAGAGGTGGGAGAAGAGATGGGCAAAAGTTGAGGCCAATAGCTTTGAAAAGAGACCAGAATGCTCGACTACCATTTGGACAAGAAGCAAGTTTTATACTCTTAGCCTGTTCGAAATCTAGTTTGGACTGATTAATAACTGCTTTACAATTATTATGAGCTTTGGTGTAGGCAGAAAATGAAAGTGAAGAATTGGATACAGGCCAATTGCGATATGCAACATTCTTATCTTGAACAGTCTTAGAACATTTATTGGAAAACCATGGTTTAGATTAATGACGAGATTTTAAGGTGGAGTGTCGAATAAAGAATTTCATCCGTACAATAATAATTTCACTGACACGATCTGAGCAAACGTTGACATCAGAAGATTTGAAAAATTAATACGACCAAGAAAAAGAAGAAAAGAAATCTCATAGATCATCCCATTTTTCATTCTTGTTAGGCCAAACAACACGTTTCAGAAACACAGTTCAGAATGGCCACGAGAAAAAGGCTCTATTGCTGAAGAGATCATCACCAAGTTATAATCTGAGGTGCCTAGAGGACCACTCACCTCGACCGTGTACTTAGAAGAGTTGTTTGTGAGAAAAAGATCAAGCGTGTTGGCTGAGTGGTTAGGATTGTCTTGTATTCTTCATAAATTAACAATCTGTGCGAGGTCATTAGTAATTGCAAAACCCCCAGCATCTCAACTAGCTGGGTCCGCGTGACCATAGAAAACGGAAGCCGGCTGGAGTTGTGAACAGTAAAATCACCAAGGAAAATTATCTCACTGTTAGGAAAGTTTGAATGGAGAAAGTCAAGTTTCAAAGAGCGGAAGTCAAAGAGTTCCAAGTGATTAGTGGAGTTGGGAGAATCATAGGGGCAAAAGATGAATTTGACAGAATGTGATGGAAAGATTTTAAGCCAGAAAAGATCGAAAAGGGGATATTCCAAATTACTAGATCTTTGACAAGGAATATCAGAACGGACATATACACAAGTACCACCTTTGAAGCGAAAGGAATCACAGAGCAAATAATTTGCACAACAGAGATGAGAAGTGGTTGAAACAACCGATAACTGAGATTCTGTCGGAAAACGTTCATGGGGTTTGGCAGACTGTAGTAGTAGTAGTAGTAGCAGTGGCATGTGATGCAAGAAAGCAAGTGTATGAGCTTATGCAGCATCAGCCAAAAACAAAAAAAAAAAAAAAAATCACACCATTCCCTCCAAATGCCTGTCCAGTTCCTCCTTAAATTTATTCAACCTATCAACTTCCACAACCACAGATGGAAGTTTGTTCCAGCAATTAACCACCCGCTGGCTAAAGGCAAATTTCCGCACATCTATTCTACATCTGTCATTTCTTAATTTGAATTTATGCCCCCTTAGGTTCGTAATCTGAACAAGTGGAAGGATCCCATCAGAATTCAGCGTGCTCAACCCATTCAAGGCCTTATATACCTCAATCAGATCACCGCGCAGGTGCCTAGTCTCCAGCCACTGCAATTTGCAGAACTTAAGCCTCTCTTGGTAAGAGGATCCCTTCATTCCCCTCACCAATCTTGTTGCCCTTCTCTGTACACGCTCAAGTAAATCTACATCCTTCCTAAAATGAGGCCTCCAGACCTGTACGCAGTACTCAAGGCGTGGCCTGACCATTGCCTTATACAGAGGGATAATCACCTCCTTTTCCCTGCTAGCAAAATTCCTATATATCATTGACAAAACCCCATGACCTGCCCTGGCGGCCTGTCTGCATTGCTCAGAAAACTTCATATCTGACTGCACAATTACTCCCAGGTCTTTTTCATTTTCTACCACCTTAAGTGTAGTACCACACAGTTGGTACGTTTCTCTGGGGTTACTTCTACCCATATGCAGTACTTTGCATTTGTCAAGGTTAAACTTCAGTTGCCACTTCTTAGCCCATCTGTCCAAATTATCTAGATCCTGTTGCAGTAGCACACTGCCATTACTGTCATTAACAACCCTGCCAACCTTTGTATCATCTGCAAACTTCGACATTAAGCCTGATATAACCTTCATCAATATCATTGAAAAATATACAAAACAACAGTGGACCCAACATCGAACCCTGTGGGACTCCACTAATAACATTAGTCCACGAAGAGCAGCACCCATTGATTACCACCCTCTGTCTTCTCGCACTTAACCATCCTTTTATCCATTGTAGCAACTTACCCTTAATAGTATTCCATTCTGCTCCAATTTGTACAATAGTCTTCCATGCGCAACAGTGTCAAAAGCTTTCCTGAAATCCAAATATATGATATCAAAATTATTTTTTGCATCCAGTTCCTTTGTAACCACATCATAATATCCTGTCAAATTTGTCAGACAAGACTTTCCCTTAACAAACCCATGCTGTATCTCAATTATTGCTGCAGTCTTGTCTAGATGGACCTGCAATGCATCTTTAACCAGTGACTCCATTATTTTACCCGGAACAGAAGTTAAACTAACTGGTCTGTAATTACTCGTGTCACCCTTCGATCCCCCTTTGTGAATTGGGGATACATTTGCACATCTCCAGTCGGTGGGAACCTCCCCTGAGTCCAAGGACGCTCTCAAAGACTCAAAGACGCTCTCAAGGACTGTAAGTAGAAACGGACATCATTGAGATTAGAACTGAGACCACGTGGGGAGGACATGTCTGTATGAATGAATGAATGAATGAATGAAATTTTTGGATATGGCGTACACATGACAAGCATATACCCAGTTCCCTGGCATAACGTGGCCTCGGCAATGACCCCCGCATGACTCTCTCCAGTCACTATCTGGCAGAGTAGAGGCAGAGATTATGCACTAGCTGATCTGGAAGCCTCCTAAGGTTGGGATGATCTCTTTACTTAAAGATCTGAAAATTCCTACATTTTAAGAAAACACATAGAAGATAGTTAAAACGAGAATGTCTGTTTCAGCACTTTTGGCTCATTCTTATTTATGAAACAGAACGAATTCGAATCTAGAAATTTGAACCGATTTATTCATGAACGAATTCTAACAATTATGTGGATAAGGAGTTGGCATCCACAACCACAAAGTTTTCTTCGACAAAATGGGACACCACCAAACAGCAGCGTTCCGTAAAGCATGCTTCTCTTGATCAACACGTTCCAGTCAGGGGAATCGCACAAAGCGGCGAATTCTCAAACCACGTTTACCGGATGATGTGCCATTGGTCTTCTGTTGCGTACATTTGGTTCAAAGAACTCCAGTGGATTTTTTCTTTCTTTCTGAGGAAATATAGTGGTTAATGGGGGATACCCTGAGGTCCGCCACAAGAACACATGAGGAAAAATAGGAATTTAACGATCTTTTTAAAAATACTCCATGCTCCACTCGTCTGGAGAGGCTTTCTGTCAGAGAAATCTACAGGGGTTCCTCCATTTATCCTGAATAACAGTGACCAGTTGAGTTCCCGATGTGGGACGTGTTGGTCTGGCCCTCTCCTGATGTTACATTTCATTCTGTAGAGTTTACATCAGAACTCTGGGCCAAGCATTCCATCTTTTCTACATTTATATCAATGAATCATTCTCGAACTACGCACAGTCAAGCTTAGTAAAAAAAAAAAAAAAAAAAAAAAACCTAAAGCTGAAAATATTCATGAGAATATTTTCAGAGGATAGATTAATAATATTCATCTATCCTCTGATGTGGGAAAGCAGTAACTGCCGAAATAGTTGGATAGCCGAAGCTTCTTATAAAGATATACAGAAGATATTTTTTTCTAAGCAACTAACCTTCGTAGCGTAATATCTTGCCAAGATATTGCGCTACAAGACAACCCACTGAGCAGATCCGATGTGAAAAAGTGAACCAAAAACTGGAATTTTTAGTTTAGTTGCTCAGGTTTTTGGTTTGTCTTTATCTTTAATAAAGCCAAAAAGATTTTCATTCGACCAAACTTTCATTACTTCTTTAGAAAGCTAATGAAAGTTCCTTTAGTTCAATTGTGCAATGTCCGTGGTGAAGTTTTAAATGAGTTACAAATTACAACACAATATGAAATTTCAAAGGAATTAATTTTTCGTAAAACGAAACTTACCATTAATCTATAAACTGCTGTCTGTGATCTGGTGACAGGGCGTAAAGGTGATGGTTCTCTAGGCGATTTTTTGTAGGCACTTGCGTTGGATGCCATTTTGTTAACATTTGTGCTTGGTTTCTTAATGGGATAAGGTTTGCTTGTTTCTTTTCTTTCCATGTAACCTTTCTTCGTCATCATCTTGTTAAGATATGGTTTGGTATTTTCCTCGTCGTCGGAGGAGTTGGAATAGGCTCTTGCCACAACCAACTTGTTGGGTACAGATTTGCTATACTCTGCTCTGTCCATTTTACCATTTTTCATCACCTTGTTGCAACTATGTTTAGCTGTGACAGCAGTATTCGATCTGTCGAGAGCTCCTCTCTTTATTGGTTTCTTATTCGAAGAACCGCCACTGTTTTTAGTATTACGTGTCACCTTAGAATAACTTTTTGATTTCGGAGCCATTCTGTAATGTAAAACAACAATGGTGTTAACCAATTTATGATAAGAGCCGTTGTAGCTCTTTCAACTTAAGACAGACCTTTCAAGGTCGTATTGTCGATTAGTCCCATCTCCAAAAATGAAGAATTCATCACAGAATCGTAACTCCAAGCTCTGATCGCTTGTTGGTCACTGTTGATCCAAGTTGATCACTGTATACGATCCATCTCCATCATTATTCCGGAGGGCAAATCGATTCTGAAAAGACCACCGTGAAAGGTTTATCTTCAGTTGAAAGAGGTATGGTGCAACTTCATAGAGAATTAATTATGCTTCTACGACAGAAATGAATATCTCGTCAGTGCCATATTATTTTGGAATCAGCAGCGCTGGATGAACAACATGCTGCATACAAAAGCCTCATGATACGAGCGCCTATAACGTATAATTTATTAAAATTTATTAAAAAAAATTATTAGTAAAATAATAAGAGGAGTATACCTCAATATAGTGCGTAGAACCCTTCCGTAAATTATCTACATCCGAACGATTGGTCTATATTGAAGACCTCCATAGATTTGCGACGGGAAGCACAGGCCTCAGAAATAAAAAACAGACACGTTAATAAATTGCAAACATTATCGGATAGGTCAAGACACGTTCATGCGAATTCTAACACATTGTCGCGGGATTGCGACCAAGTTCATACGAGTTGGGTGACATCCCCCCCACAGACACACAACGTGTTACCACAGAATATGTCAGCTAGTTCACGAACACCCCCTCACCAATTATCCAACGAACCGACATATCAACAGGTTACAAACCTTTCCTCGTGTACACTATCACAGGACCAGATTTCGCTTTTATCCAAAGGACTAAATTATAATTTACCACCTCGAAAACTGCCTAAAAAACAATGCGTAATTGATATTGAATTTGGACTTCGTAATGTTCCACAAAAAGATATATTTATTCAACAAGTTAACCAAGTAGTGAATAACATAAAAGAAACGCGACTTCCTAAATTGAATACACATGACAGTTTAGCTTTACGAGAGCTTCGGGGAAATAAGGACATTATTATACAGAGGGCAGATAAAGGAGATACAGTGGTAATACTAGATAAACTTGATTATATTAATAAGTTAGATTCAGTTGTGTCAGATACCTCCACATATCGTGAAGTAGACCCGGCACTGTTTACCAATTTGGTCAATCAATACAATAAAACGTTAACAACGTATCGAAAAAACGACTACATTACCATGGTTCAGTTAAAGGAATTGAAGTCCAGAACATACAATATTCCTGCACTTTTCGGTCAGGTAAAATTACACAAGACTGGGTTTCCTATTCGACCTATTGTTTCCTACAGGAACTCGGCATTTTCATCCTTAGCCACACATGTGTATAACATTATAAAACCCTTTAGACAGGTAATACAATTTGGGATTAAGAACTACGATACATTATTTAATACGCTGAAAGACTGTAGACTCGGCGACAATGACAATTTATTCTCACTAGATGTTACCTCATTATAAACGGAAGGGTTCTACGCACTATATTGAGGTATACTCCTCTTATTATTTTACTAATATTATTATCAACGTAGAACATATTGAGTAGCACAGCTCTGATTCATACTATCAAACTAAAAAAAATTATGTACACGCTGTACATATATTTTTTAATAAATTATACACAGTGTGCAATGAGGAATTGCATGCATTTTAAATAAGTCGCAATAGCTGCTTACAAATTTCTTTGTATGGGTCCATTGGGCGCTCATTTTCAACAAAAGAAATAAATAAATAAAGAAGAATAATGGATAAAAAATATAGAATCGAATGGCGTAAAAAAGGAGTTGAACCCGACTAACTCAGCCACGTTGTGGAAAAGGTCCATAAAAATTTCTCTCGTCAGCGACGGGACTCGAACTGAGGTCTTTTCCATCCGGTGTGGGTGTAGGACTGCGATCCTACCCCCACACCGGATGGAAAAGACTTGTTCTTTTTTTTTTCCTACTGAATGCAAATACCATCCGTATATGAAATTTGCACTGGCTTATACATACGTGGAAAGTAAAATCCGTGTCAAATAAAAATAAAATAAAAGCACCTTCTCCTAACTACATCCTAAAGAGAAAGAAGCCTTTAAAAAGAATTCCTGGTGTTGAAACCTGCTCGACTGGGGATATGTCACTCTGGTGATACAGTGTGACAGGTACCTTAATGGGCGACTTTGTCAAAAAGCACTGCGCCAGTGTGGGTTCATTTAGGTACCTTTCATCGTTCTGTGATTAAAAAATTATTTTCTGAATATCACCGTCCTCCCCACATCGGGTGGAAAAGACCTGAGTTCTAATCGTGTCGATGACGGGAGGAATTTTTATGGGTCTTTTTCAAAACATGGCTGAGTTAGTCGGTCTCAGGCGAAGGAAGCATGGTTTTTTCTCCCGGAAAATCGGGTTTTTCGTCCAGCAAACAGAAAATCGACCTTAGAACGCACGCAAATTTACAGACCATGACCTTAGTTGCCGAAGCTCCTAAAAGCCCAATGAAAGTTAACAACATCTATCGTATCGTTCTACAAGCGAGTAGAGCCAAGAAAACGTCTACCTTTTGGCAGAACGGCATTCACGCTAACTCAAATCGTGGCGATTATCAGCCAATCAACTCGAAGCAGCGGGCAGAGCTACATCTGGCCATCATTTTCTGTGGCAAAGTTCCATGGGTAAGAGTCTCTTACTGAAGTTTAACCGAAAATTTTTAACTGACCAGGTGACGTTCGTCTCCAATATTTTGCTGGGTTCAGATCTAAACCGTGTGTGGGCATGTCCATCGCATGAGCTGCAGCAGTCAATTTAAATCCGCAGTCATTTATGGTAAATTTTTTTACAAAAGAGTGATATAGTTGAGCCTCGTTTTACTAAACTAAGAAAGTCGAATTTCAGGGATCTGCAAGCCCTTAACAGTGTGATTACATCTCTGTAATCACTCTCTAACGGGATCAATTACATTGATATGCCAGTAGTAGATTCAAAAAGTTCCCGGAATTTCAAGCTGGTATTTAAATAGTTTACGCAACTGTCATCTCCAGTGGTCACTGGGGGTGACAGTTGGGTTTTCGCCTACGACCTCGAAATAAAGGTGGAATCACCCGAATAGCACACAAAAATGTCCCCAAGACTCAAGAAGAATCAGAAACAAAGTCCATCGTCAGTCATGCTGATCTTTTTTTTTTTCGACGATGAGGGCATAGTGCACCTCGACTTTGTGAATAGGGGGAGAGCATTACTGCTTCTTACTAGTGACGTTTTGACAAGTTTTCGTGAGACTGAGGCGAAGACGACGTCAGAATTGTAAGGGTGGCTGGATCCTGCACCATGGTAATGGGCCCATTCACATGGCGATGGCAGTTCAGCAGTTCTTGGATTTAAAAAAAAAAGAAGATATATCACAGTCGTACATAGTTTCACATAGCATTTTTTTTTAAGCATCCTGTATTTCATTATACAATATATACACTGTAAGAATATACACAAATGCTTTTTCAGTAATTAATGCAACAGCATTTTGTTAAGATAATAACAAAACCCCAAAAACTGTTTCATATTATTCATTATAAAATTTAATACGCATGTGTTCTAATATTCGAAAAAATGAAACATTATTCTACACCCGCTGCTGCCTTCAAGATTATCGCATACTTTTTTTTGTTATTATAAAGAAATATAAATAAAAAATAAATAAAACACACTCCCTAACTTTTGGAAAAACCATTACAATTAGTAATCGATTAATATGTTCATCTATGCAAATATCAACAGAGAAATATTATTTGAAGTGCCGCATTTGAAATAAAATGATTTTTTTTCGGTAAAATCCTCCAATAAAATTAAATACATATTATTAAGTTTTAAAAATAAATATAAAGAGACAAATCATATTTTAAAATCAGAAACTAAATCATTGGCACGTGACAGTGACAACTAGCGATAAACCTTCACTTAAAAAGCTCATTTAAATACCATTTTAGGACTTAAAAAAGGCTTAATGATATATTAAAGTTTTCGTTTCAAAAAAATAGTTATTTTATTTCAATCGTCAGTATTTCAGTGTCATAATTTTCGACAAATATCGAAACTAATATTGAATCTCCCAAAAATACCGTTAATATATAAAACTAAATAAAAATACCTTACCTTGAATTTAATATCGGTAAAAAATTCTAAAAGATTGCAGCTACTTTTTAAACTTGATTTATTGATAATTTATAGATGTTATGGCGAATTATCTGACCTATTGATGTTAAAAAAGGAGACTTCAAACGTAAAACTTTCAGTAAAATGGTCCTAATAGTCCTTCGCCTTCCCCTCCTTCCAGTGGACTAATATAAAATTATAATTTGTTATCATTCTAGAACACAAACCGCTCAAGACAGACGATCTCGTGCAGACATTTTAAGTGTTACTGTGCGACCTCTTGCGGTTAATTGTCATGAAGTGGAAATTTATTTAAAATATCAATAATAATAAATAATAAATATCTATAAACTTTGTAATATTATAAAATAAATGCAATTTTTGAAGTAATTTTTAAAATAAATATATAAAATAAATGAATAATGATATAATGATTTTTTTTTTGTTTTAATCTGTGCATTTGCTTTTTAAAATGTTTTCAGTATAATCTGATTAAATTCTTTCCGTAATTATCCAAATCTGGGCTAATTAAAAAACGGAAAACATGTATTAAGGTTTTTCAAATGCATGATTATTTTATATAGAAATTAAGAGTAATTTACCTCAACGCTTTTGTAGAATACTTCAGCACGACGCACTCCTAAATTCAATCGAACATTGAGCCATTAAAAAATACTTTTATAAACTCGGGGTATATCTGGTTCATTAGCATATTTACCAGACTTTTGGAACAGCGTTGATTTGAAAGTATTAGTTAATGGGCTAGTAGAACAAATGTTTTATTAAAAGATATCATCTGCGCCTAGGCTACAGATGTACCATTTTTAAAGATCAAGGGGAAGAACGTTGTTAGTAAACGAACAAATCTTTTCGGATGAAGCGAACTAGTTTGCTCAGATCTTTGTTATCTCTAACACTGCTTAGTTACTTTTTTTTTCACGTTCTTTTGAAAGTCTCTAAGGGTTTTTCTCCTACAGCTTTTGGTGAGATTAAAGATAATACTCCCATGAAACCTAATTTCCCAATTACTCTGTTCCAGAAAGGTTCTGTTTTCGTTTGATCCGGGTGTGGACCGAAAAAATGAACTATCTTTGTTCAACATGGTTCTTATCTTGCAATCCTCGAGTATGTATATATCCTTCTAATTTTTAAAATTTCCCAAATGAATCAGATTCATCGAATTATAGATGAATAGCCATCATAAAATAATTGATTCTTTCTGATCCTATATTCCGAGATTCGAACTGATGAAATGTTTTCTTTTTCGCATTTAATTTATTGAATTTTAGTTGTATTGGTAATGGCAAGTGATTCAAAGATGCAAACTTGTACACCAATATTCAAAAAAAAAAAAAAAAAAAAACCTTACATTCCTCATCTTTACATCTCCTTTAACAATTTGTCTAATCGTTACTTCACTTTATTCAAATTATCAACTTTCACAACACTAGACAGAAGTTTGCCCAGCAATAAATTACTCTCTAGCTGAAAGCAAATCTATATTGTAACAATTTTATTTCCCAACAGTTTTAAGATTTCCATATGGAGAGGAGTCGTTGACATCTATCTTTTAGATTTTTCGAATAATTTTAGAGTTAAATTTTAAGATTCTCTTCTGTAAACTTTGTTCTGATGGTTGGAACATTTATAGCGCTGTTGAGTCATTCATGTACGTTCTTTGCAAGCTGGATTGAATTAGTTTGGACTGTATTGCTTTTCAGTTATCTATTATCAATATTTCCAAATCTCTATAAAAACAAGGTCTTTGGTTACAGAATGTGTTTATTCCTCGTTTGGCTATCTCGTATTCCTCATAGTTATTAACAAATGATTTGATAACGACTTTGATAGCCTATAATAGATTTAAGTGCTTTTTTAAATTTCGCTTTGCTGCTCGTGTTGATTTGTTTATTTACACTCTCATGTCATAGCTACACCTACACAACTTTCCTGCATTTTTTGCCTAGACCATTTTAACCTTGCACAAACAGTTGCTTTAACCTGTAATTGACGACACGGATATAATTTGGCTCGACGGCTGCCTCCTTGATCGTCGAGACAAAGAAAGCAGATCTCTCTTTTTTTTTTTTTTTTTATTTCAAGTGCCACTGACATCTTATTTATCATCAGAGAAATTATCTTGCGTTAAGTTGGAAATTCTGTTATAATTCCTTTGGCTGTCAAAAGGCTTGTCCACCACGGAGCTTCGTTTTTGAATTTTCTCCTTCTTTGTTGTCTTCATTGCATATTTTAATGTCCAAGTCTAATGCTTACTACTTTAATGCACATTTTTCATGCGTCGTTATCGCGCCATTTTGTTTAATGAATAGTTATTCTTTTTACAAGATTTATTAGCCTCTCATGGGGACCGCACAGTTAGGATAGTGGTTATAATCACCATCCACCCCACCCAGGGTAGAAAAGGCTCTGGCTCCAATCCTAGAGAAACGTTTCTGCGCTTTTTTTTTTTTTTTTTCATTGTTCCTGAGTTAGTCAGTCTCAAGCGTATCACCATATTTTCTACACTGGTATGCTAAATTTAAGGACTAACACTATTTCTAAAGGTTACAACCACAAAATCTTTACTTAAGGTACTCTTTACTAATGTGAGTAGATTCAGTCTCTGGACGTCAGCTAATCTGGCGAGAGGTTGGTACACGGTATCACCCAGAAAATATCACTGAAAGGGATCGATATGGCGGTCGATGTGTTCTCGTCTGGGGAGGCGTTATCTTGGATGGACGTACACAACTCCAGATACTGGAAGGCGGTACTGTAACCGGTGTACGCTACTGCACTGAGGTAATCCTTCCTCATGTGCGTCTGTTCCGAGTTGCCATTGGCCCCGAGTTCGCGTTTATGGATGATAACGCCACACCCCTTCGCACTGCAGCTGTTCATATGCTTTTGGAAAGTGAGGACATTGTTCATATGGATTGGCCTGCCCGTTCCGTCGATCCAAATCCCATCGAACACATATGGGACGCTCTGGGGAAAAGCCTAGCGGTACGCCTAGGAAAACACCACATCCACCAGAAAATGTTCACCAGCTGAAGATGGCGCTGACAGAGAATTGGATGATGTTACCGCAAGACCTTATCAACAACATTGTTCTAAGTATGGACAGTCGGTGCAAAACCTGCATCGACATTAGGGGTGGCCATATCTCCTACTGAGGACCACCTCTTCCCTTTGTTCCATCTTTGGCAGTGATGCATCTGTATCATGGCAGCCAGTGTTATGTTGCCTTTTTGAATAAAGTCCCTCTGTACCGTTTTGTTTGCGTTGTTGTGTCGGTGTTGTTCCCTTCATCATTTCTGTACCTCACGAGGTTCCTTTGGTATGATTTTCCCATATCCAGGCCATTCCTATGAGAAGCTAAGCTACAGGTGAAAACCTGACTGGTCCTTAAATTTTGCACACCAGTGTACTATGTCTGTTAATTGTGTGTGTTCTGCGGTCGATTTTCCTATTTTCAAGTAAAACAGAAGACCAAAATCTGAGTTTCTGCTGAAAAATCCCAAGACCAACTTACTTACTGGTACGAAGTGGATCCTCTAACCAAGAAAGGTACAAGTTCTGCAAATTGCAGCTTCTGGAGACTAGGCACCTGCGAGATGATCTGATTGAGATGTATAAGGCCTTCAATGGGTTGAGCAAGCTCAATCCTGATGTGATTCTTCCTCTTGCTCAGATTACGAACCTGAGGGGGCATAAATTCAAATTTAGGAAAGAGTGTTGTAGAATAGATGTGCGGAAATTTGCCTTTAGCCAGCGGGTAGTTGATTGCAGGAACAAATTTCCATTGGTGATTGTGGAAGTTGATAGGTGAAATAAATTCAAGGAGTAACTGGACAAACTTTTAAAGGGAATGGAAGTGTGAAATCGTTTTTTTTTTCGAATCCCGTCTGGACGGAAGGAACTTTTTATCGGAATTTTTTCACAATATGGCTTATCTAATAGGACAAACAAAGAGAAAGATTATTTCTCAAAGAAAGTGATATAACCGTTTGTATCTTTTCTTTAAATTGGACGAGAAAACTGCCACCCGTACGTACTCTGCAACGTAACATAAAATCGACCAAAGAGAAGATAATAGATGTTATTATTTATTAGACATTACTGTGGATATTAAATAAATCTAATTTAATACACCAAAATGCCTTCAATGTTTTCAGATGTAAAAAAAATCAAGATGAATATTAAAACTTACCTTTTAACCTAAAATAAGTTCTAAATATTTAACTGAAGTTGAAGGATTGACCAGAGAGCAAGGAAACTCCTTGTACAAAGTTTTCTCCCTTTCCTGAACAGAGCAATTCAGGAGGAAAAAGAACACATTTGGATTTTGCTGGCTTTAACGGAAGTCAAAAAAACTGTGCTATCCACGAGGGCGTTTTGCGCCCTCGTGGATATTTTACGTATCCTGATTGATGTTTCCTAAAGGAATTATATTATAGAAATTTCAGAGTTTGTTTATGAAAACATTCCATGCATCTTCGATAACATTAAGATACGTCCATGCAAAATCTAAGTGTAATAATTGATTATTATACTAATAAAGCAGCAAAGAAGAGTTGTAAATTAAATAACATAAATATAATAATAATAATAGGAACACTACCTTTATTTGTGTAATGAATATTTTAATATTTTTCACTGTTAAAATTTTGCATTAATTTTTTTCCAATTTCGTGTTAATACCAGACTAAAAGCATTAAATTGTAATTCTTTTTTTCATGAAGTTCGCTTCAAATCCATTTGAAAAACCAAGATAAACTTATTTCAAAGCTCTTAAGAAAAGTTTATAGCTAAAAGAAAAACTATAAAATACAAAATGGACTGCAAACCATAAAAAAGCTTATAAAACCGAAATACCATTAAAATACAAGAACCTTAAAGGCATTTTGCAATTATCTTAATTGATTTGCCCATTCTGCTCCTAGTTCTTTTATAAATGCCAAAATAAATCTTACTGATACTTTTTGTACTACAGCTAGATAATTACAACTTAATTTAAGGAAATATTTCTCATTACCTATCAAATAACTTTTTTAGGTAGTGCACTGGATTCAACCCTTTGCAATTAACTTTCCATTTCATGAGTAAAAATACCAGTGAATTATTTACAGCGAATCTCTAGGTAATTTAAAAAAGACTAAGGAATAAAAATTGGTTATTTTTCATAGATTGGTATCTGTTGTAACAAACTACGCAACATTCTTGTATAGCTATAATAAAAAAAGCAGCAATAGCAATGATTGTCTTATTATTTCGCTATGGTGGAACAGTACAAAAGGGTTGTATTTAATTTTATAAAATAATCTATGAGAAGGTGCACTGAATCCCTTTGGATAAAGATGACCTCTGTATGCTTGTACAGATCTCTACAGTCCCATGCCATAACTGTTGCTGTGAACAGCCGTTAAGTTCTTTCAGCATGGTCCACGCGAGCAGCAATTATCTCATTGACCTTCAGAATATTAATAATCCTTCCAACAGAAATCCACTCGGATGTACTTAATTTCTCCAAAAATATATCTAAGGCATTGTACACCACATTTTGCGCAATCTTAATAAAAAGAACACGCAGGCAAGGTATTCTATGGTTTGATTTGTGACTCGGTATATTTGAACAATGTTCACCAAATTTTCGAAAAAAGTTCCATCGTTGGTTTCTAGTTGGAGAACTTTCACTGGTAATCAGTGTAAATATAAGGAGTAGACAGTCAAAATTCCCACGTGGATAATTTGCAATATCAAGTATGAAGTAATAGAGAGAAGACTTGCATGGATTTGTATTCTTATTGTAAAATTCGACTTCTACAAAAAGCACGTAATCATTGAGGCAGAAAAACACTTATTGGTTATTATTGCTGTTGCGGTCTACAAACAAAAATATGTTTGCATCTCCTTCAAGAAATCTAGTTGGTTTATATTCAATCACAAATGCTATAGTCAATAATAATCTTGGGAGAAAGAAATACAGTATATTCGCAAACCTCCAGACGTTGGGAAAACCACTTATGATTAATGACTTCGCTGAATGGGTTGCAATCGTCCACGCAGATGCTAATATTGTGTTAAGAAAAACTTTACTCATCTACCGAGGTTCGCACAAATCACTTCCGATGGAAATCTTGAGATAAAATTTACCAGGCAGAAGATGTAATGAAAAGAGGAATGTGTTAAAGTTCTATTCAGAAAACACAATGAAAGAGAGCTGTAACAGCTCTTACCTATATAATCGTGAATAGCACCGATGTAAACGTTTACATAAACATCTATTTCATCGTGGCGAGGTTGGAAAGATTTTTGCCTAAATGTATACTAAGTGACCACATTATTAGGTACTCCTACCTTGTTCACGAAATGTAGCTTTCAGTAACAGCATTACTTCTTCGTACCATGAGAAACACTGCTCGGCAAAATTAACAAACTTAACCTGTTATCAAAAATTGCTGTGATAAAAGGTTCTTTGAAACATGCAGGTGTCCAGTTACTTTTGACGATAGGTGTATGTTTAGCTACTGCATGATGAATCTCAAAATTAAACTAATTCCAAATAACCTATGACCACAAAGTTTGAACAGGGCTTCGTTCACCGAGAAATTGCTTAAATGGAACTTGATGTGTTTTAAAAAAACAAGTATTATTTCTTAGGAGAAAATTTTTTAAAAGATCATCCTTTCAGAATGTTAGTGCCCTGGTCAATTTAATCTGTATGATTCTAGAATGAACTCTCCAGACATTATAATAAATCATACCGAGAGAGCTTATTTAAATTTCTTGAATATGAAACGAGGTTGGATAATATGGATTTTAGATTGAAGTTCTTTGGGTAATGGATTACTCTATGAGCTATTCTTGCATTTATTGGATAAAATGTTTGGAAACTTTTTTTTTTTTGGTACTGTCAAAACTGATTCTCGCTTAAAACAGCTTCCTCTTTAGACATTCATCAAAAACATTTTTAACCAGTGCTTCTATGGTCCCAGAAGAGCACATTCTTCTGTTATCCATGAGATTTTCGGAGTAAAAAATATAGAACCAGCGCGAATCACTACATTAATCTCTATAACATAAATCGCTTCATGAATTCCCGATGTCAGGGATTTAACTCGACCTCTTAAATAGTATATATCAATATTAGGCCATTCTGAAAACAATCTTGGTTGGTATCTGAATCCACTTCGTAATAGTTAAAACCTTTCCAAAGCATCACCCATTCACCACTAGATTGTACGACCTTTGCATTGCGTGTCCATACGCTACACTTCACATTCCGAAGCATCTCAGAGGTGTTCACTTATATTGAGATCAGCCGAATTCGGTGACCAGTCAAGATGGGTGATGTCTTCATTGTGTTCCTTGAATCACTCATGCACAGCGCTGGCTCGATAACACGACGAATTACCATTATCGTCTTGGAAAATCCCGTTTCTGTCCGGGAAAAAAAAGGCAACATGGCAGGGTGCGCGTGGTCTCCTAAGAGCTGCCAGTAAACCTCATCAGTGAAAAGTTGGTCTAGACGCACCAACGGTCCTTGTTCTTGCCAGCAAAACATGCTGCATATTAAGCAAACCACCGTCGCCTGCCTGGATGGTGGGCATCATGCACGATAGGTCCATAATCCATCTTGCTTGCGCCACACGCGAACGCGTCCATTAGCATGTTGCACCAGGTATTTGGATTCATCCAACCAGCACACTCTTTTCCAGTCCTCCAGTGTCCAACCAGCATGTTGCTGACACCGCAGCATTCACAGTCGACGAAGACCAGCGATGAGGAGAGGGTGGTCGTCTCTTTGGTTGTCTGTTGTGGAACTCCATACGTCTGAGTGCGTGGCGCATCATCATTTGGGATATTGTTCTTGAGTTCCCCATATTGTACTGCAATGTAAGCTGTCGCACAGTGACCTGCCGTTGAGCTCGTACAACGCGCTCCAGCCTTCGGTCACCACGAATGTCCACCTCGCGTAATAGTTAACAGTTCTGTCGACGGAAAGTATTTTTCCCCTTTCGAAGGACACCATTCTTTGCATCCATTAACCACATGGCCATGAGCAACCGACAAGAAGTGCCGTTTCGGGTTTTCCGTGGGTAGCACAGTTGTATCGTCACCGTCTTCCCCACACCGGGTGGAAAAGGCCCTGGTTCGAATCCCGTCGATGACACGAAGAACTTCAGTGGGCTTTTTTCACTCCATGGCTGAGTTAGTCGGTCTCAGGCGTAGATAGCAAGGTTTTCCCTCCCCCAGAAACTGGGGTTTTTTCGTCCAGCAAACAGGCAAATCGACCAGAGAACAAACGCAAGTTACAGACAAAATAGATATATGGGTAGACGTAATCTTTTAAGGGGGAACCTAATATCATAATTTCGTTTTGGTTTGGTTGGTTAGTATTCAAGCACCCGACACACGAGTTCCCACAATCATTCATGCCTCTTTTGAAACTCCATGGTATCTTTATTACGTCCCATAACTGCTACTTTATCGTTTTACTTGCACGACAAGATACAAATTACCATTGTTCTAGCGTTCGAAGCTGTTTGACTCTCTACTGAGAGCTATGTGTCATTGTCCATTATGGATGGGATGGTCACAATTCAGTGATCACTGAGTATATATCGTACTTTCGCCTAAAAGGTACAATTACTTTTCTAGATTTAAAATTATTATTATTTTTAAACCAACCCCTTCTTTCTGAACATCGCATTGCCTGATGTGAAAAGTAGTTGGAAATACTAGACTCGAAGACTTCTTATTTCGATTTCTGAACCTTAGATTGTAGTACTTCTTATTATACAATCTCTAGGGCTATTTTAACAAATAGCACAGTTGGGAAACTCCAATAGAAGTTAACCTAGAGATATAAAACGTTAATTATTTTATTCTTTTGTTAACTTCCGGATCCATTATCCAATTTTCGTTATTAGCAATTGTTCAATTACGTCTGTCTAACAGTAATTTGCGTAGTAGCGAACGCCAGAGAGAATTGGAATAATTTTTTGATGTTCTTTGTATGCGAAAATCAGCTCGTGGTTGTAATGGGTTTAATTAATAAGATTGCCTCATTCGCTTTATTAGATTATCTCCTGAGTGGGCATAACCAATCTGTAGATAAATAGCGATGTTGCTGGTGTTCACATAAATGAGTTAATGATGCGAAGGTGTAATGAATATGTGGTACAACTTAGTTAATAAAATTTATGACTACGTATTTCATACTCCAATTTGAAAAAGAGTTATTGGTATAAATCCTTACTAAAATCGCAAGTGTGCATAAGATGGTCGCTTTGCTGTTGTCGTTGTTGCTGTTGGAGCATTGGCGACTAAGTCCAGGTTGCTCCGTGCATACTGTCTGTAAATTTCGTGTGTTCTAAGGTCGGTTTTCTGGTTTGCTGGATGAAAAACCCGAGTTTCTAGGAGTAAAAACCATGGTACTCTCGCCTGAAACCGACTAACTCGGCCACGTTGTGAAAAATACCCATAAGAATTCCCCCATCATCGACAGGATTCGAATTCAGGTCTTTTCCACCAGATGTTAGGGAGGAGGGTGGTCCTACTAAGTGTGGTACCACGAGGGTAGCCGCTTTGCGTTTCAATCGATCGTGTTATTCAAAAAAATTATAAAGTTTTCATCACTTTTTTCAGTTTATTTTAAAATATTTCAATAAAATTAACGTTTAAAGTTTTAAAAAAAAATTTTTTTCAGGAAAAGAACACAATATACACATTAAAAACTATAAAATAAATTATGATAGTGTTTTGTAATTTTTTTTTAAATTTTAAAAACATTTCTAATGGACAAATTCTGCATTAAAATTTTATTAAAACTAACTTTTGATTTTATATTTACAAAAAATTATTGCAGATAATACGTTTTTAATTTATTTTAATTAATAAATTTAAATAATTGATTTTAGTAAATTCTAAACAATTATTTATTACTTTAAAAAATAATAAAATAAAAATTAACTTGACCCGCCCGTGCTAATAATAAATAACGAATACTTCGACCGGCAGATGGCGCCATGTTTATGGTAGTTGATCGGTACATGTTGAAAAATATAAATAAATAAAAGAAAAGGCTTATTGCTATATGGGAGAATTGCGCTTATTAGGCCTACTTAACTCCTATACACTGATTATCAAAATTATGGGTTCACAAGGAACATTATAATTCCAATTATCAAAAATACTAATTGATGTTCAAGTTCTGGTTGTATTCATCAAAGATAACGAATGGTCAGAAGCATACAGCTCCAACTTTGCTCAAATCCCGTTGCAGCAAATTTCTAATTGCTCAGTTGGCTGGAACACTTGGTTCGTTTGTAAATTGATTATTCCACGTCCTTCTTTAGCACAATAACCATCATCGGTACTACTCAGATAATCAAACAAGTCTTACTCGCAGATCCCATCCATCTGTTTCTCGGTGTTGAATTTCCATGTATCAGTAAACTGAATTTGGGGGGATGGGTTGGGGGAACAAATGCTAACCTGATACGCACTCCCATTGGATGTGGTAATAAATACATGAATCGGCATTAATTACGTAGATAATAGAATCGCTACTAATATTACATCCTTCTGTTTACTATTTGGCAACATTAGGATGAAGTTGCATCGAGCATGAGTCGATGTGTTAAGATTCCAGTGACTGCCGAAATTGTGTTTAACAAGAGAAACGTCTCTTTTGAACTACGCGTTCTCCGTATATCATGGAGAATGCGTATTTTATCAAGAATAGTCCAATCTAAAATTCAAAATGAAATGAAATCATCTCGTAGATCAGCCGGCTTCAAGAAGTGTTTTTCGAGCGAATTCTCCAAAGTCCTTGCTTGAATATCAAATCTTATTGTTGTTGCTTTTTATGTATACAAGATCGGTTTTTGGTACTTGTATTTAAAAGTGTACTGTTTGATGTAAGGACACGGTGTAAAAGTAATGGGATTCCGTAAGTTTATTCTCCATGGATTCTCCTTTAAGATGTCTACTTATCAGCCGTGGAGGTGTTTTCTTCACGTTCAAGAGAAAAGCATCTTTCTGAACACACACTCTTTTAATCCTTTCCGGGTTTCTTACCAGGGTTATGCGCTACTTTCAGAACAGAAGAATGCAGGGCTTCACCTAGGAAGTCAACGGAAATTTTTGAAAGAAAGATTTCACCTTAAATTTAGCAGCATCCTCCACGGAAAAACAGCCATATAAATGTATAGAGTTTCTGGAAGTCTTCCCCGAAAGAAAAAATAAATAAAATAAAATAATGGGATTGGTTTGACTCTACACTTCCAAAAATATGGGTATTATTGGTGAAAGCTAGTGTACAACTGAGAAATCATTCGACACTTTTTTTTTACATTCATCTTTTCGTCCTCTCTATCTATCTGTCTGTCTAATTAACAAGTATATTTTAGCTAATCTTTGTAGGCACAAACGCTTGCAAAAGGGACCGGTCCTCATCACCATTATATCAAACGTCCTACCTGAGATTCTTCATCAGTTCCTCAGAGGAATTTATCAAAATACGGATCTGTTACATGGAAAATACGCACACTCTCTGCGGAAACCAAGTAACTGGATTCTTACAAAAACCTTCCTCATCACTTTTCCAATAGTGATGTAGCTAACAACATCCTTAAACTCATCGACGCCGACTTAAATGGAATCACATACACCATTTACATCTCCTTTTCATCTCAATGTTTCTTATGCCACGAAGAAGGTCATATCAGAAAAAACTTGGCCTAACTCCAACCTTTCGGAGATTGATACTGAAATTCTGGGGGCACACTCCAGGGTTAGGCTGGATGCACACAAGGAACAGACTTCTGGAGACCAGGATGGACTCTTCAAATGGCCTATCAACTGAAATAAGAACTAGTTCCCAGAATCAACCCTCAAGACAATCCACATCCAAAGTCATAAAACACAAGAAGACAACATGTGTACACACTGGTGAGAAAAGAGCAATTCACTAATAAGAACAACAAGATGGATGGAAATAAATATATAGAACTCCACAGAAGTCATGCGGGCAAATCTTAAATAAGTCCATCACGCCAACAAGTATGGAAATAAATAAGCAGTTAGAAATTACTGACAACTCTATATGGAGCGGGGGTGAGTATCGGTCTACATCATAAATCTGCCTGCAAGCCCAATTTGACAGCAAATATAGCTGACCACGCAATGTACTTCCTCCTATAGACATCCCAGAAGGAAATCTTGCATATTTTCAACATCTACACGCCACTGCCGGACACACTCGCAATTCAAATCATTAACTTCATACAGAGCGATCTCTCTCTACAACAGATCAAGAACACATTATACTGGCTGGTGATTTCATCTGTAACCTTGACCCACAAATAGACAGAACATGATGTGTTGTGCGGCACAACGCTAATCCATAACCTGCAAGACATGGTAGACAAAAATGTCATGGTCGACGCATTTAGACCCCAGTAATCAGAGGAAAATTCCTACACCTGGAGATCAGCAAATAGGGAAGCTGGAAGACTTCCTTACCAAGCCCGACTAGACAGATGCTACATCCCAAAACACACTGTCCTCCCTGGTCACAACCATCACATCTTATATTTCAGACCACTCCTTTGTCAAATTGCAATTCTCCTTATCACTCAAAAGTGGAGATCCATATTGGTTGTTCAACAAAGCCAAGACACAGAATATATCTCAAGACAGGGAATATATTACAAGACAGGGAATATATCTCAAAGCTACAAGACCTAATATCCAATCCATAGAAAGAACGAAGCCCATGACCTCATGGTGTCTCAGATTTAAAAGCTAGTTGAAATCCTTCTCGCAATCTACAGATATCAGAAGAGTCAACAAAAGCGGATTAACCTCTAGTGGTGCCGAAATAGCTCAGTTCGGAGAGCGTTAGACTGAAGATCTAAAGGTCCCTGGTTCGATCCCGGATTTCGGCAAACAGTTTTTGAGTAATAAAAGCCATCTATCATGTATGGAAATAAAATGATGATTATCGATGACTTACTACATTGCTTTTGGGCATGACATAGTCCAGTGGTCGGGAGAGTGAGTGCCGTAGCACGCGCTCTTTGAGTGGACCGGGGTTCAAAACCGTGACTGATAAATACGATTAACGCTTATATTGATGATTTATTGTAAACTACACTGACCTGGTGGTCGTGCCGGAGTATAAACAAAAACATTAAGCATCTCGCACCTGATAGCTAGGCTCATCAGTCAGCACTACAAGCCATGCAAACTCACTTAGAACATTTTACAAAAGAAGCCCTAATAAATCAAGACATGCTCACATAAAGCTATCTGATGGTCTGACCAAGTACTTTTCTCATTAGAACTCAGAAAGCACAAAGCACTCACCATCACCGCCATTCAGCTGAAAAATGAAAACATCACTGAATACCCTAAGGAAATCTCTGAAGTAACCAGGTTCTATCAAGGATATATAGCTCCAAAGAAACTTCTTCGAAAGGCAACTGAGGAAATCCTTTTAGGTATTAAAAAAATCTCCCTTATTGTTCAACGTACTATAGAAACCCAATAACTCTACATATACTGATAACAGCATGCAAAGCCCTTCCCAAGAACCAATATCCAGCTCTGGATGGACTAACTTCGAAATTCTTCCAAGCCGGATAAACTCGGAGTCCAATTCTTACGAATGTCTGAAGAAGCAGATCCCATGGACTGCCAGGTTCAGTCACTACGTCTGTCGCACGACTAATTCTCAAGAGGGGAGATCTCACAAACCTCCAAACCTGGCGTCCAATATCCTTAATGAACACAGATTGCAAAATTATTTCCAAAGCCATCGCCAATCGATTGAAATGCATTTTATCTGATATCATCGATCACCAACAAACACTTAGTACTACGAAGATTGATACACGACAACCTTCATCTGATCGACTACCTCCACTCCACTGAATTCAGCCAATAGCCTTAATTAGCTTTGACCAGGAAAACACTTTCAACAAAGTAGAGCACAGCTACCTTTTTGAAATTCTAAAAGTATTCGGACATGGACCCTACATCATCTAACCAATCCATCTGCTATACAAAAAAGCCAAATTCTGCTTGAGGCCGAATTATCAGCTCACCCGAACTTGCTATACTCCAGAGGGATAAAACAAGTCAACCCACTCTCTAGACAACTTTACGCACTACGAGAGGTTCTGGTGGTAGCGCTGGTCGCTACTACCAGAGCCTCACCTAAAAATAACATTTAGCATACGCAGATTAAGCCTGCATCACTATTGTTATAAGTCCTCGTGGGTATCACAGTTGGTAGAATAGCCATCCTCCCCACACCGGGTGGAAAAAGACCTGAATTCGAATCCCATCATGACGTGAGGAATTTTTATGGGCTTTTTCACAACGTGGCTGAGTTAGTCGGTCTCAGGTGAGAGTAGCATGGTATTTTCTCCAGGAAATTCTTGTTTTTCATCCAGCAAACAGAAAATCGACCTCAGAACACACGCAATTTACAGACAGTATGTAAAGCATTAGCGACTGAGGTGCCTTTCTGTCTATCTTTTTCTCTCTCTCTCTTATTTTCAATATTTTCTCTTTATTCTTTTCCCTTTATCTCTCTTTCTCACCCTTGCTATTTTCCGTAATAAATGACATTTTCTATTTTAAGCTCTTATTTTTTATTTTCACCTTCTTTCCCTCTTACGTGTTTCCCGAATAATTTGCCCAGTTCGTAGTGTCCTCTTCAGCGTTTGCAGCGTTCAATTTCGACTCGCTCATCCCGGTTAAGAAGTTAATCCTTTCTCATAATGAACCAAACTTCGTGTTCATGGCTGACGACCACAAAACTCATTTCATCACTGTCATAAAGCACCCTTCAGTAATTAGTTATCTACTCTACGTAACAAATTATGAATAGCACATTCTTGGGCAGTCCCACTAATACCTTCAGTGGGCCGTCCTCCCTGTCTTCACCAAAGTCCATCCACCAGTCGCGCTCATTAATACAGCGCAACACTCCTTCTACCGATCCTCATTAACTGTTTAACAAATTTAAATTATCGATACGCCTTAAGGAGAACTCTCACTCCTACCCTGATTACAACAGACCCATAATAACACAACACCGACAAATTGGGTCCATTATTATAAATGGAATTGTCAGAAAACACCCCACATTTTATCAACTTCCGGTAGAGGAAGAAAATCCAGTTGTAATCTTCAACGTGATTAGACATTGCAGATTACAACTGTTTGCAAATATTTGAAAATTGAAACTCTCCAATCCTATTATACTTCCATCATTATCTCGGTGTTTCCTGGTATTTATGATCTTCGTGTACACATTTGTCATTCCCTTATAACAAGGAGTGTCTGTTTGTAAATCCAAACTATTAACTTTGTGTGGTACAACAAATCCGAGAAGATATTCAAGGTTCAAATATCTAAAGCATTTCTGCTAAAGGTGTTTGCTTAATTAGTTGCATTTGTTACTTTAGGATTCCGTTTCAGTTTAGGTTGGTTGTAACATCAACAACGTCCATGATTATTTCAACCAAAGCCAATTAATGGTTAATCATTTGTAAACATTTAGGGAAATTTAATCGGATGGACTGATGTGAGGCTGTTGTGGTAGATTTATGTCAATGAATGTAGAATCTGTAATCTTAAATGCTAACAGTAAGGTGGACACGCAAAGTTTCGGATTATCAGTTAATTCTTGTCAAATACTAATAGTATTTGTTAACAGAAGTACATTGTTGTTGTTGTTGTTGGGTTTAGGAGCAACGGCGACTAAGGCCATGTTGCTCCGTGTATTATTGTCTGTAAATTGCGTGTTCTGAAGTCGATTTTCTGTTTGCTGGATGAAAAACCCCGTTTTTCGGGAGAAAAAACCATGCTACTCTCGCCTGAGACCGACTAACTCAACCACGTTGTAAAAAAGCCCATAAAAATTCCTCCTGTCATCGATGGGAGTCGAACTCAGGTCTTTTCCACCCAGTGTGAGGAGGACAGTGATTCTGCCAGCAGAGCTAACCACAAGGGCAACAATGTCCATCATTCCAGAAGTTGTTGACATGTGCATGATCTGGTGGTGAGTGATCGAAGAGTGCAGATCAGTACATTTCCAGTGTCTTGGGCATCTCATGTAAACTTGTATACTACCTAATTGCAGAGATTATGAAAAAGGTTCAGCAGGATGTAACCCAAAGTTGTTGAGATCAGATCAAAATCGCACAAGGTTGTCAAGTGAAGATTTGTTTTCAAGCGGATCCAGCAATTTCCTTGCAAAATTGGCTACCATAGAAGAAACGTGAGTCCATCACTTTCAGCCAGAGACAATGGAGCAGTCCAAACAGTAGAAACCCACGTCTTCTCCCCCTCCGAAGAAAGTTACTCCAATTCCTTTCGCTGGAATCGTTGGCATCAGTTTTTTTCGTATGCCGATTGATTGTTGTTAATGGACTAACCTTCAGAAAGGCCAGATGGTCAAAGGGGCATATTATACAGACTTTGTGAAACATTTGCGTGAAAACATCAAAGACAAATGCTGAGGAAAACTCACCAAAGGGCCCTTGTTCCACCAGAACAAAGTGCCACCTCAGAAATCTGTGAGCCATAGATTCACTGCATGAATGTAGCTTTGAAATCTTGGACCGTCCCCCATATTCAGCAGATCTAGCATAATTGGACTTTCACCTATTAGCTAATTTTAAAAATACCTGGCTGCCATCCATTTTCCCACTAACAATGATGTCAATGATTTTTAATTAATTAATAACAAACAATTAACGATTTTTATACTATGCTCTATTATGGTTGGTGCATCTCGTATGTTGTATGAAACTTCATTTATTTGATGTTATTAGGCGCGTTAACATATATTCATAATGCGTCTACTGCCTTCACTATGTCCGTTCGTCCGTCCACATGTAACAACTCGGTTCGAAGTGGACGGATTTTCTTGAAATTTTGTATTTCGCCCTTTAGGACGATCATGAATCATTACTATTTGCTAATGCGCTTGAAATGTAACGCATTGAGTATATTAACTAACGTATTCATATTAAAATAGTTTCAATAATATTTATTGTGGTTAAAATGTACCGTTTTATCTCGAATTCTGCGCCAGAAAAAAAAAACTTTTAAGAGACTGCTTTAGAGATTCAGTTGGAGAAACATCAACGCTCTTCATTAGGGTTAGTAATCTTTATCCTCTTTAAACGAAGATAATTCGGACTAAACAAAAAATATTTCAATAGAATTCTTTTGAAGAAGGTTAATAAAACATGAAAAAACAAGATACCAGACTTCGCCTAAACTATTCCCTTCACATTTTAGGTAGTTTATTATATTTCCTTCTGTTTATTCCTCTCGAAGTTGCTGAGGGTTATTTGGAGTAGTTTGCAAGAAACTCGAGCATCCAACTACAATCGACTCCACTTGTATTCGAGCCACTAACAAGGAAACCGAAACTAGACAATAGTTTCTCCTCTTATTATTAGTAGTAGCTACTTAATAAGTCTCTTAAGTCTGAGATCAACAACATCAGCTTTTATATCGAAGAGTTTCCTGAACGAGCCATTCTCTTTCATGATTCAATAGATTGCTTTTTTCTTAGGACTTCTTCGATTTGTTTTGATCGTAATATCGAAGCTGACACACGAATGTGCATCTTTCTCAAGTACCCTCGAATATACATTGGGGACAAAGTAGTTTCTTTGAGACTTAAGCAGAATTTTCCAAAAGATATTTGTAATGATTGATCAAAGAAAAATCTCGTGTAATCACCTTGGCTCATCGATCATCGAAGATAAATTCATGGGTATTACGTTCACATTTGGTTTTTTGTATTGTAAGGTATCAGGGGGGGGTAAAAAGGTGCGCTTGATTCAAGTAACTAATGGTCAACGTAGAGATCTTATCATCTAAACTCTCCAATTGTCTCATTTGTCTTTTGTCTGTATTATTGTGTCTGAGAGAGTCCAGCTCCAGATTTCACTATTCTTCCAACAGGATGTTTGCTACTTGCTGCATGCATTGTGGTCGGTAGGAAACTGTGAAGCCGAACTGTCCTTTCCAGCATATCCCAGATATTCTTAATTGGATTCAGATCTAAAGAATTAGGCAGTCAGAGTAGATGTTGAAAATATTGGGAATGTCCTTCGAACCATTCAGATACTTTTGGGACAGTTGAGTTGTCCTCTAAAGTTGAATCACTACAGGGCAAAGTTGGTCCGATACGAAGAAAGATATTCATTGAAGATAACGCCACCTTCGAATGTAAAGAGAGGATCCAGTTCGTTTCAACAAAACATACCCCATCCCATGAGACCATCTACAGCCACTTCAGTGGTAAACACGAGATAGTCTGGATGCATGGTCTAAAAAAAGTCTAAATAGAGACTCATCAAACTACATGATATTTTTCCATAGTTCAGTCTTGGTGCTTGAGTCACCATTTCGGTGATTTCCTTTGTTTTCTCAATTGTGGCACCTGATGAATGTGCTCCAACAATAACTTTTCTGTATTCATCTGACGCAAATTCATCTGTTGAGGCAAACCTCAAAAGATTTCTAATTTTCTGTCCAGTGAGTGTATAAGTACCAGCAAAAGTGGTTTTGTCTTCTTTGGTAGACGCTCTGTGCTCATTTTTTACTCAAGGGACAGCCTTAACTCTACTCGATCCTTTCTGCCTACCTGAACAAGCAGTTATTTTTAGAATGACACAATTTTCTAAAAGTTAAAATCTCTTCCAAAACAAACACAACCTGCATGCCTTTCTTACTATTTGCTTTCCGGTTTAGACCAGATTTAAAAGACTCATGAAATGCATTGTAGCTTTCTTAAATTGTACTATTTTTCTCAAGAATAAAATGAAAATATGTTTCGGCAAGGCCTCGACAAATTTGTTCGAGATCTACACCCTGCTGCCAAAAGTTAATCCCCATCTAGAAAAAAAAGAGGTCTTCTGAAATTGCTATTACATAAACTCTCATCCTGTGATGAAGTGATAATTTACTTTTTAGCATAAAATTGGTATAATTCTAACTTCCAAAAGCAGCCATATGAATTCTGTTGTTAGTCCATCGTACTGTACCTTTGTCGAAAATCCTGCCACTCCCTGCAAGATACAGATCGTAGCGATTACAAAACAAGGAACTTCAAGTTCAGACTCACAACCGATAGAGTGAACTCTGAAATATTGATCTCTAAGCCGGATTTGTTAGTCGCCATGGCAGCCGCATCTGTCGAGTCCTGCTTGCAACCATTTTGGTTAGAACTATCTAAAATTAATTATAATGAGATTTCTACTACACTGCTCAACAAAATTAACAGAACACGTAGAAAACGCTGTGGAACTCGTTCTGTTCTCTGATGAGTCCCGTTTTAGCCTACAAACAGATTCTAGAATTTATTTCATCTGGAGACAATGAAGAATGCGGTACCATCCCTCCAACATCAGAGAAAGAGACGCTTGCGGTGAAGGCGGTGTTCTTTTGGAGGGTGGAATAATGATCAACAACTGTTCAATGCTCAACTTGTATTGTAGTGCCCTCATAGGTAGCAGAGTTAGTATAATCGGGTGAAAAAGATCTGAGTTTGAATCCCGTCGATGACATTGAGTTTTTATGGGCATTTTTTCTCAACGTGGCTGAGTTAGTCGGTCTCAGGAGAGGGCAGCATAGTTTCATAGTTTTCTCCCGGAAACTTGGGGTTTTTCATCCAGCAAACAGAAAATCGAACTCAGAACACACGCAGTTTACTGACACTATACACCGAGCTATATGGCCTTAGTTGCCGATGTTCCTATAACCTCACCACAACAACCAACTTGTAACACCACTACAAACAGCTTCCTAAAAATCAATTGGCATTATAGATGGCATGGTATGATAGATGAACTATTTCATCAATCATTTCAGTAAGATTAAAATGAAGAAAATTGCACGGGTAAATACGGTAATAGTATCAATGTTCGCTCGTATTCACTTGATGCATCCTATGATCTGTCTTTCAGTATCAGAAGTAAGTTTGCTTTCACTTTTGCTCGGATGCTCTTTTTTTTTTACCACTTAAAAATCTTTCACTCAGTTTGCTCCTTAAGACAACAAAGCATTCTTTGTCGAAGGACCTTAACAGGAAACGATTACTCTTTTTAGTGTTCATACATTCGGTAGCGCCTTCTTTTGTCTGATTTTGAAAATACATTTCGAATCACGCTTCATTTAACAAAAATCGCTTTAAGAAAAGTTGGAACAACATAAACATTAGCATCTTCCCTCAATGTTATGAAGTTATCTTAAGTGAGAATGACATCTTAATGGTTTACATAAGAGCGCCATTGATGTGAATGAACGACGAAGATTTCCTTGCAAATAAAGGATGTGGGAGAAAAGAAATGGCTTTCTTAAGATCATTTTCTTTTTGTTGGATTAACACGTTTAGTACCATATCTTGTAGGGAGCGTAAATTAATATTTTTATAATATATTTGTAATTGAGGAATTGTGATAGTTTCTCCTTAAATTTCTTAACTTTACAAAGAACGCAAAAGAAGATTCAAACACCTTTAGCATTCTTTGATTTATTGAAAGTTTACTCGACTTTTAAGAACTAACTTAAATCCAAGTTTTAATTTCCTGCTAGCATTCTTCCACCAAAGTTGTGATGGGTTTCTCTTTGCCACCAGGTGAATGTTTATATCTGGGAATGGGAATAGATGATGTAGGGAAGTTGGGGGGATGGGGGGGGGGGTCTTTATCGTTCAGTGAAGAGGATGCCAATTAGAAGATGTCATTATCAAGGGACTGAATATTGATTGGAAGTCAATTTGTCACGGAGCAAGGGAACCGTGAGGAACAACATGGCAGGAAATGAAGGCACAGATACGTCGTGGAAAATGAATTGAGAATCGGTGGTACGATCTTTAATTATACTGTTGTGATTATTGATGCGAAGCCAAAAAAGATCGACAAAACTTTTTTAATGATGGATGAAAAACTCAAGTCTCCACAAGAGTCGATTTCTTACGCTGGATTTCTTTCTTAATAATGTTTAAGCCACTGTTTCTGATGGTACGTTGTCAGGGTATTTGTTATTCAACCCATGAAATGATCTCGCGAAGGATTTTAAGTCCACGTGAAGAAGTTTCAAAAAAGAAATTAAATTTTGACCAAAATGAATACGAATGAGACCTAAAGAAATCTGAGGGAATTCGATCTATACCAAAGCCGATGTTTGCGATTCAAACATCTAGTTGTAAGTTTACTAAAGGAAAAACCGGTAGCGAAAAGTCCACTTTGTGGAAACTAAAGGACTATAATAACAAATAATTTAAGGTGGAGAGAGTTCTGCAAAGAGCAGTGACACACATGGCCTTCGCGAAGGTGGAGTCCTTGTTTGGACTTCTGTTACCACTACACAAGTTTTTCAACTACACAGTCGAAACTATTTGGTGATACAGAATATTATAAAGAATTCTTGACCATTTCTTGTTCATGGTATTTACCGGGCGTTGGGCGTAGTATGTACCGTTGGAGAACCCATAGGTCTTCCATGAATACACAGTGGTTGACACCGCACTCCATTAATATGGTTCCAACCGGTCGGTAATGTGAAGCATTATCAACCATGCAAAGACGATATCTTTTTCCGATTGCTATTTCTAAAACAGTTCAACCTGATTCTATTTCTCCATATCAGAACTCACCATCGTCAAGTTTCAAGCTGAATCATGAACAGCAATTAGCTACATTAATTATTACTTTAACTCTGATTATCTTGAGTTCAGTCCCACATAGGGTCAGAGAAACCATTGATCGGTAAGTGTAAAGTCCTCTTTGGAGAAGATGACTTCGTATGGTTTGAGTTTGGGATTCCTCGTAGCATTTCAGCAATCGGTTCCGATGGCCAGTTGGTGGACAGATTTGATCTTATCTTCATACTCTTAGGGTTTCATGAAATCTATTATGGAATCCGCTGACACTTTGTTGCACTTTTTGATTATTAAAATAAAACAGATATAGAGAACCCAATTGCAATGCATAAGTAACTGATTGGTCGTTGTAGGCTTTTAGGCGCATTAGCAACTAAGGCCATATTGCGCCTTATATGAAATCTGTAAATTGCGTTTGTTCTGTAATCGATTTTCTGTTTTCTGGGCTCAAAACCCGAGTTTCCGGGATGAAAAACCAAGCTACCATCACTCGAGACCGACTAAGTGAGCCACAATGTTTAAAAGATCCATAAAATTTTCATTTTTATGGGCTTTTAGATTAGAACAAATCGTTCTAAAAGAACTAAATATAAAATTTCATAAAAATCCGTCCACTAGGAGTCAAGTTGTGTCCATGCGGATGGACGAACTTAACAGTTTATTTTAGATTTAGAATTGTTAGTCGATTATAATATTTTTTAAGAAAAAAAATGGATATTTTACAGTGCAGTTCCTCAAAATAGATCTAAAACTCTTTAAGTTCAAATGGAATTAACCTATTCATGGTTTGGTGATCTTCACCAAAATAATAAAGGGTAGGATTTGATTCTGAAGATTTTTAAAGGGAAGCAGAGGATCAGCTTCGACGAGTTCTTTGAAATAGTTTTTTTTTCCCTGATTTTTTTTAATTCATCGGGTGAATATAATTAAGAAAGATTTAATCTTGTGAAGCACATGGAAAACAAGCAATTATCTTCAGCACAAAATTTTTCTTACGAGTTTGTTGAAATGTATTTACATATAATGAAATCGTTAAAACACGAGGACATAAAAAAAGCCCTCATCTCCTTCACAGTGCCCCTGTTACTGCAATAATTTCTCGAATTATAGCGTGAACTTGCTCGTTAATCAAAGAAATATGAATAGGGTTTAATAGGCTTCAATAATTTGCGCATCTCGTTACTTTTGCCTGTATACTTGATTTCTTTTAAGAAACTTAAGGAATTCTAATTACCCAGAAGATATTAATGAAGGACTTAATCCATCTATAATGAATATGGTAAACATAAAACTTCTCCCTCTTTTTATTGCATTCTGTTTAGAACTTAGTAGGAAAATCTCTTTTAAAAAAAAAACTTGAAAATGTGAACTAAACATTAGAAGCTAAATTCCAAACAAGCAGAGATTGCAGCCATGAGGTTCGAGTATAATCTTTCCATCTGAAAGGATTTGGAACTAAGAAATTAATTTGATCATTGTATAATGGAATTTTTACGCTCATATATACTTTTACTGATTTACATATAAATTACCTGAACTACGGTATGTACTGAGACTAAAATGCAAATAATAATCCATTGGACATACACTGCCCAGTCAAAACATCATAGCCACTTTTCTGTCTTAGGAATCGGCTGTTCCTCCTGGCAGGTGGTACACGAGTCGCGTTGAGAACTGGTGAATGTGATACTGCAAATTCGAGGCATATTGTCCATATGAAGTACTTAATTGATATGGGAAAGGAACATAATTTGGTAGACTTTGAAAAAGGGATGATTATCTGGTAACTGTTGAAGGGTGGCAGTATTATGGAAACTGAAAATCTTGTGGGCTGTTTGCAAAGTGCTGTATTTAAGGTGTTCCAAGAGTAGACTGATAGTGGACAGAGCAGCAGTCATCGGACCAATAACGGGCGTCCAATGCCTCATCGATGGTTGTGGTGAATGTAGGTTGTCCTGCCTTTTGCGAGTCAATAAACGGAAAATGATGGAACAGCAGACCATGGACTTTACGTCCGCGCGGGTAGTACAGTGGTTAAAATCTTCCTCCCCACCCCAGGTGGAAAAGACTTAAGGAACTTTTATGGGCTTTTTTTACTCCCTGGCTGAGTTAGACAGTCTCAGGCATGGATA
Source organism: Mastigoproctus giganteus (assembly GCF_048544385.1). Classification (NCBI taxonomy): domain Eukaryota; kingdom Metazoa; phylum Arthropoda; class Arachnida; order Uropygi; family Thelyphonidae; genus Mastigoproctus; species Mastigoproctus giganteus. Next base: position 191,532,715 of record NC_143582.1, on the reverse strand, counting down.
GCAACATTCCCCGCCTTGACTCGGGTTTTTTAGCATAACAGGCAAATCAACCAGGGGACACACTCAATTTACAGACATATTACGCATGGGTAGATGAGTTAGTTCGGTTCTCGGGTGATCCCAATATGACATTTTTTTTACCATGGTCTTAAACCAGGGGGTGACCAGCGGTGTTTCCAAGAATGTGATTCAACGAACCTCTTCCGTATGGGGGGCACTAGAGTAGACCGCCGGTCAAAAAGTATCTATACTTACTACCATCCGTCGCCAACGCCTCCTAAAGTTTGCATCTGAATGGAGTCATTGGACCATTTACGACTGACCTTTTCGATGAGCTGTTTTAGTGTTTTGGTATGGAAGCTGTTCAGATACGTCCTGCCGAGTGGCACAGATGTGTTCCAGCAAAATAATGCTCCCTATCACGTCGCCTGTATTGTTCGAGAGTGGTTCACCTAATACGAATGTGACTTTCAGCGCTACTTTGGCTGTCAAATTTAACGGATATGAATCCCATAGAACATCTCTGGGATTACATAAATCGACAGATCTTGTGTTTGGATTCTCCACCACGGATTATCGCAGTTCTTCTGGACCCAATCCTGGCGACATGGCACAACATACCTCATGCAACGTTCAGAAGCATTGTGGAGTCCATGTCTCATCCTGTGGCGACGGTACTGGCAGCAAGAGGAGGACATTCCGACTATCATATAGATGGTCATGTTTTATTGGACAATGTAACTTATACTTCTACATTAGCAGCCTTACGAACAAGATTGGAAAAGAAAAAAAAAACAAGTTTCTGTTTTCTGTAATAGCATGGATCTTTCTGGGGATCATCAATTGCACAGCATTTAAATAACTCCTAAGCGCATTGATATCACTGTTGAGAAAGCTTTAGGTTTCTCTCTGCTTGAAAACTATGATGTATAAATGCATAAAATCCTTGGAAATTGCTGGCAACTCGATATAGGATTAAATGATAAACTTTTCACTTTCATTCCTTCAAAGCAAGAGAACGTCATCTAATAGGTTTCCTTTTAAGATTATATAAAATGATAAGGAGATACTATCTGGATGATTGTTAGCAATTGAAAGCCTTTTGAAGGATAGAGATGAAACCAACCACAAGTGGCAGTCGCTAGGTTCTTTGATGTGTCCGACAGTGTCATCTCAAGACTATGGATATAATTCCAAAAGGCAAGAATACGTAGTGAAGGTGAAGGCCGTCATTGAGCAACATTAGAGGACGATTAATATCCGACCTTAACAGCCAAGCACGACTAAACAATATCTACATGTCAACTGGCATCGAATCTCTCTCAGATGCAGGTCCTACTATATCAAGGCACACAGGTAATTGATGTTAAAGACAGGTGCATGGGATTCCATGTGCCAGGGCATCGTTCAGGGTTTCTTATCGGAGGTTCCTCTCAGGTTCAACACTCCTGACACCAGCTCTGGTTCCAGTATACGCGGAGCAAAGCGCATGTACATATGAAGCAAATATCCGAAGAGTTAAAACTATAAATTAAATTTTAAGTTGAAATATTCTTAGAACTTTAATCTAAGTTTTAAACCATTCATTTCTACTTTGCATGCATTGGACCAATAGTTCCTTAAGTTGTATTTCCCCCCGGAAAGAAATTGGCATCCAGTTTTATTGGGTTTCGAATCCTTTTGTCTACGCAAATCCTTCAAGAAACTCGTGGGAATTCGTTTAATGGTTTCTACTTTAACTACTGAATCCAAAATCTATCAGCTTATTCGAAAGGAAACGAAAAGAAATATATTTAAGTGTGCAGAAACAAACCGACCCAACTGTAAAGAAGAGATTTTTATTTTTCCTTTTCCATTCATTCATTGATCAAGATCCATCACTAATACAATAGATAATTAATGAATAATGCAAGAGATTCCTACTGTGGGATCATCGCAATTTAGCTCTTCTTGTGTACTTTGTTGAGAGAAACTTCAGCTGGAGTTAATGGCATTTGGTTGTTTAGGAAACAGTTGGAATATTTCGAGCTCATTCACAATGTAGCTTTACGACGGAGAAAGATTTTTCTACCTTGAAAACTTCATTAACGTAATTGGAAACGCAGATGAGATATACATTACGAGAGACCTTCCGCAGAAATTTATGAACGACGCCATACATAAACATCAACTATGAAACGGAATCTGCTTTATATGCATGCCTAGCAGCAGTTTGGTCATCTTAAAAAGAAAAACGTATGGAAGTTAGTTAAGAGAATACGTTAGCACGACTGAACAAATCATAAAAAAATACTTAGATGGTTAAATAAAGGAAGATTAGTTCATGCACAGAATGTCTATCGAAAGATTTTCAAGGAACGCAGTGAATAAGGAAGTTTTATAAAGATTTTGATTTTTTCCTCAACAGGTAACAGCCAATGTTCATATGTCAGCTGAAGAATAAAAACTGCTAATCCATGAAATTGTCCCAATTAGAAAGAATGGACGTATTTAACCGAAAAATTGCATTCATAACTGTAACGTACACTGTGCTGCCACTTTATTGGGTACACACCCCTGCTGTGCACACAAATGGTTTGTCCCACAACGTTGCAAGTCACATGACCACAGTTGTGGATATAAATGCAGCAGAACAACCTTTCTAGTATCAGTTAAGCGTACAAACCGTAGCAAGAATTGGGAAAAGGAGTGATCTAACGGACTTCGAACGTGGCATGGTAGTAGGTGCAAGACGTGCTGGACAAAGCATCTCTGAAACGGCAGTTCTCCTGAACTTTTCACGCACCACAGTTTCAAGAGTGTATCGAGAATGGTGCAACGAACAGAAAATATCCTCTCAACGGCACTCCTGTGGAAGAAAATCGTTTGTTGATGAGAGAGGTCATAGGAGGATGGCTAGAATTGTGCAAGCAAACAGACGGGCCACAATGCCGCACATCACGTCAGAATACAACCTTGGTGCCCAGAACGAAATATGGCAACGGACCACTTGTCGCACTTTGTCGCGAATGGGCTACAACAGCCGAAGGCCACATCGCGTACCTTTGTTATCAATGTACAGCAAAGAATGCAAGAGAGCATTCTTTGCTGTACCCACCGCCAAAGAGCATTCTTTGGCTATGGGTACAGCAACACCAGCACTGGACTATCGAGGATTGGAAAACAGTTGCTTGGTCTGACGAGTCGAAGTTCCTGGTGCATCATGTTGATGGAAGGCTCAGAATTTGGCGAAAACAACATCAACCCGTCATGTCTGACAACTACTGTGCATGGTGGTGGGGACAGTGTTATGGTGTGGGGAATGTTTTCTTGACGCATGTTAGATCTGTTGATACCCATAGATTCACGTCTCAATGCCACATCGTACCTAAACAGCGTTGCTGACCAAGTGCATCCGTTCATGTTGACAGTTTATCCTTAGTCAGATGGTTACTTCCAGCAGGATAATGCGCTGGTGCACAAAGGCCGAATCACTATGGAACGGTTCCAGGAACGTGACAATGACTTTTCTTTGCTGCAGTGGCCCGCTAAGTCCGCGGATCTCAATCCTATTGAACATCTTTGAATTGTTCAAACCTATTGAACACCTCCGTCGAATCCGAAGGAACTGCGTGACGCACTCATGTCTGCATGGTACTCCATTCCTGCACGTTTTCAGCATCTTGTTCAATCCATGCCTAGACGAATTCAGGCTGTTTTGAAGGCTAAAGAAGGCTCAATAAGCTACTTGGTAGGTGTACCTAATAACGTGGCAGCACAGTGTATATGGACCTAAACAATCTATTGTTCTGATCAAGTTGATCGGCGCAGTAGAACGTCCAATAACGTATTTGTTGTCACTAGAGGCGTAACTAAGTTTGATGGCGCTCAGGGCAAATAAAAAAGGCGCCCCTTGAAACTGTTCTTTTGGAATTTTTGCATTTTTAACCATAAAAAGGCGTCCCCCAAATTTGGCGCAGGTGGGGTACGTGCCCCACCTGCCTTACCCTACTTTTTGAAGATGCTATAAAAGCTAGAAGAAAAACAAAATGGTAAATGAATGGCTCTAAAAGTGCAATACTTTTAAAAAGTTTCAGGAGACCTTATGTGCAGCTGATGAACTCTGAATGTGTGTGTGTTTTAAAATCTTTTTAAAAGTAAAAAAATCTAACTTGCACTTACGATTTTTATAGACTGTTTATCAGAAAGGCCTTGATCAGAAAGGCAGGATATAATTACAGTAAATCCTGATACAGCAAATACTTTTTTAACAAAAAATTCACTAAAAATTTTTCGGTCCAGCCGACTTCCCATAATAATAACGAGCGAAAGATAACACATATTTCAGTTTTTACTGTGATTAATATAATAAAAAATAGAACAATTCATGATTTATATATTTAGTAAACTGATAACAAAAAACGATCTCCTCAAAGCAATGAGTTTGATGCAGGAAACATTTCTGTGCATCTGTCATATTACCCATTCCCCAAAGAGATTGCTTCAGAAATTAGTATAATTACCCGATTTTTATTCGTTCGATTTTAATGAATTTGAGATCGTTCGACAAATATATCAGAAAGACATAAATATAATATTTTATGAAAATTCGAGGTTATTTAACTTGCTGCTGTTAAATAGTAGAAAAGTACTGCACAATTTATTTCAATAAATAATAATTCTTTTGAAATAATTTTCAGCGACATTCATTGTAACAAAATTTCAATGCAACGAAATTTTTTGTGTAATCCTCAGTGATTCGTCTTAATAGGATTTTGTTGTATTTTTTTCGATTTTTATTCGAACATTTTCAACTTACCATTCCATCAGCTAAAGTACAGCAAAATTTATAATTGTTGGGAGAATACAGAATTATTAAAACTAATCCTTGCCCTTTTAATTTAACTGCACTAGTAGAGTAATACACTGATGGAAAAAATTAACAGAACACATAGAGAACGTGGTGTAACTCGTGCAAGTTGAGATGAAGCCGGAGACAAAATTTGGTACGGTTGAGTACCATAGAATAACAATGAAATGAGGAGTCAGCGAGAAACTTCGGACTCGTATAAGGGACATTTATTAAGTTGTATAAGAAATTAGGAAGAAGAAAAAGAAGATAATAATGACATATATCTGGTCAGTGGCACTATATGCAAAAGAGACATGGATTCTTATAAAGAGAGACAAAAAGAGATTTGAGACCTTCGAGATGTGGTGCTGGCGCAGAGTGGAAAAAATTAAATGGACTGAAAAATTGTCAAATGTGGAAGTATTAAAACGTGCCCAAGAACAAAAGAAAATTCTAAGTAGAATAAGATCAACTAGACTCAAATGAACGGGTCACGTGATACCACATGTTGGTTTGCTTCTGGATGCAATGGAGGATACTCTGGAGGGAAAACGCCCAAGGGGTAGACCAAAAAGGCCTTCATATACACTTTGCTAGATGAAGCAGGACTTAAAACTTTGAGGAACTAAAACAAACAGCACAGGAAAGACAAAGGCGGAGACAGCTTATCAGAGGAACTGACCAGTCACAAGACTGGATTACTCATGATGATGATGATAAGAATTACCAAAAAAAGGTCACATTACAGAAGTCGATACAAGATGTTCGAAAACATGGTCACATGACATCACTACGGCGTATGATCCCCTCCAGCGGCTAAACACAGCGGTGAGCCATGCTCGATGTAACGGTATCTATAAGATTCAGTGGCAACAAATCCCATTCTTCCACCACCAGAGACCTTAGCTCACCAAGTGACTGAGGAGTTAGCTGTCGGCTTGCAACGCGACGTCCCACACGTGTTCGATTGGATTTAGGTCTGCTAATCGTGCTGGCCACGGCAGTCGTTGGATATCTTCAGTTTCAAAATATTTTTTCCACCACTTCAGCTCTATGTGCAGTGACGATGTCGTGCATGAAAATAAAATCTGGGCCAACTGCACCCCTAAAAGTCGCACATAGGTTCGAGGATCTGTTCTCTGTACCTCTGCGCAGTTACGGTATCCCTATCAAAAACCTGAAGAGGGATGCGGCCGTTGATCATTATTCCATTCCACACGAGAACACCTGCTCCACCGTAAGTGTTCCTTTCTCTGATGTTGGGGGATTATACTGCATTCCTCGTTGTCTCCAGAAGAAATAACGTTTAGAATGTGTTTGTAGACAAAACAGGACTCACTAGAACTGTACCCCATTTGTCAGGGCTCCAAGTCACATGTTCATAGCACCAGTTCCTACGAGCTCTGCTGTGGTTTGGGGTTAATGGATACAAAGCACTGGATTCCTTACGTAGAGTCCACTTGAATTAAGCCTTCTTAACACAGTCCTCTTGGAAATATTTCACCTCTAGAAAGAGATAGTTGATGACAGGACATCTTAGGGTTCCGTCTTGCTATTACAGCCAGATTGCGGTCTGTTCTGGTTGACACAGCCCTCGACTGACCTTCTCCAGCTCTTCTTGAAATGGTTCCTGTCTCCTGAAACTGCTTCCATAGTGCTGAGATGACACTGCGTGACACATTAAGCCAACGTGCCACCTCCTGTGAGTTCCTGGCTTGAAGTCATCCAACGGCCTGCCATCTCAAAGAATAATGTCTCAATTCGATCTTTGAAATCCTCTGAACATACAACATACTGGCAAGAAAACTGGTTTCTAAGCAACCACAAAAAACATAACTTTAAAAACAAGATAATGGTATCTAATATACTGCGTATATCATCCACTTTAACTCGATATTATTAACAATTTCAAAATTTAATTAAACAAAACTTTATCAGCTTTCGAAACAACAGAATTGTTTAGATGTTATTTAATCTTCCGCTATAAGTAAATTAGATAAAAATAAATCTCAATACGACGAAAGAAAATAAAGATGTAAAGACGCAATGACCAAGAAGTATACAGCCATTACTTCAAAGACTCAGCTCATCCTGGTACGCAGCTTCATTAATAATAGGCAACCAACGAGGGAACTGTAATTCGATTTACTTGCCATTAAATATGTGAAAGCGTGAAAAACGAGTAAAGATGCATTTAGCCAGAATTTTAGAGAGAGAGAGACGATCAGATTGTGTGTAAGAGAGAAAGAGAGTGAGAGGGAGAGATGAGGAATGGAGACAGACTTAAAAATGAAGGCTCACAGCGAAAGACGTACAAAGAACACTTGAACATTCCCACGAATGCATACAGAAAAGGCCATTAGCAAGATATTGATTTTTTTATTTTGAAGTACGTCTTATTTAAATCGAGTTTATGCATAGCTTTCTCTTTAATAATAAAAGAAAAAAAAACATTTTTCGTGCGTTTTTTCTCCATCGTTTAAATTTTAAATTAAGATACAGTTTTTAATTAATAATAGTTTCAAAAAACAGACGAAAAGTAATGTTTTTGTGTATTAATGTACTGTAGCGCCGTCTGCCGGAAGTTTACTGAAATACTCTAATAACATTTTTTTTTTTTTAATTCATATTATTTTAAATATCATTTTAGATAAAATAAATAGAAACATGCAGCGCCAACTACTGGAAGTTTTCTAAATTAGCTTGACTGTAATAATTTAGAAAACAGTGTGGCTGAAACGTAAAATAATAAATATTTATGTCATTTCCAATAATTATTTGTAAATTATTTTTTAGACTGCATTCTAATTAAAGATTATTTTTCCAATTTGTCAACTTATAAATAGAAAATATTCTTGTTTATTTTCTATAAAAAGTTATCATTCATTAATTTTAGTGCGCTAATATTATTATTTTAATTTCGCAGTAGTTGAAGCTAATGGCAGGGAAAACTTTGAGTTGTACTGGTATTGTACTACTTTCAGACAAATGACAATTTGAAAGGTAGTCTACCATTTATTTAAAAGATGATTATGATACAATAGCTAAGCAGCAAATTACGCTTCAGGCTGCAATGTCTTCACTAAAAGATAAATGGCAAATGATGCATGAAAGCAAGCTTATACAGCATCAGCCAAAAAAAAAACAAGTTCACCCATACGTACGCTCTAAAAATTTGTCTAGTTTTCCCTTGAATTTATTCAACCCATCCGCTTCCACAACAACGGCCCTTCCAAGAGTCATCCACCTGCTGGCTGAAGGCAAACTTCGGCACATCTATCCTACAACCATCCTTCCTCAACTTGAATTTATGTCCCCTCATTTGTATAGTCTCAGCAAGTGGAAGAATACCATTAATATCCATTCAAGGCTCCACGTAGGTGCCTTTTGTTTACTTCACAAGTTCTACAACATTCATGATAGTCGACCGCCACGAATGATGTGGTTGAGTGGATATTCTGAAGTATTTGATTGGCCATCAAAGGAAGGATGGCTTTCTCTAGTAACTTGAAGAGATGATGTAGAGGAAATTGGTTTATAGTTGCCAGTTCCTGAAGAAGATGAGTGGTTTTTAGGAAAAGGTCTCATAGTACAGTATAAAATTTACAAGTTGAAGGGAAGCAATGTTCTTCTAGAGCCAGGTTGTAGATATTAAGGAGGGGTTCAAGAATGAATTCACTTAAGCTTTTGAGCAGGAATTGAAGTATTCCATCATCACCCATAGTGGCAGAAGATGGAAGGGCCTGCATTGCTTTGATGAGCTGATGCTTAGAGACGAGAAGGATATCAATAGTGAAGAGGAATGAAGTGCTGTGGTATATCTGAAAGGCTTCCAGTATCGCTATCTGACCAGAACCCAGCTATGCAATCAAGCCACGAGTCATATCCTCCACATATTTTCTCCAAATAAAGTTTCGATAGTCAGAGCATTATTTCGAAGCTTGAAATCATTTTCGGATAATCGACGTTTCACTCCATAGAAATGACGATTGCCTAACTGGCTTTTAAACTACTTTATAAGTTAGCAATGTTTTATTGATTATAATAATTATAGATATTTATGGATAATTACAGATATCTACAGTTAAAATATTAAATTTTATTTGATAAAAACAAATCGAATAAGGACTCTAAATTTTTAAATAAGATACGCAAAATAAAATGCAAACTTTTTTAATTTCTGAGATATTGGATTTTGGATTTCTGCAATATTTTAAATTTAACCAGTAATCTTAAATTACACAAGTATCAAAATAAAGTCGTTATTAAAATTACATTAACTAAAATCGCCAAACTGGCAGCTTTTGTCAGAGATTGAATATTCAGTTCCGTGTGTACTTTGTAAAGTGTTCAAATATCTAGAAAATTTTCAAGGTTGTTTAAAGAAACAACTATCGAACATTCAGTCTTTAAAGCAACCATTCTGTTCTCCTTATCTGGAATGCCACAATGAGCAAGCAATTGTTTGCCATCTCAAGGACATGTCTGCAGAAATGCGAGTTTGTGCAGCTAATGCACTCTTAGGCTGACAAGGGCAGCAAATATTTGATTTCTCCCCTTTACACCTTTTCCCTTTCTAAACCCACTTCGAAGCAATAGGAATGAAATATCGAATGTGAAACACGCTCTTGGAGCACGTTTTTTGAATTCCTGCTTCTTATCAATTATAGAAAACTTCGAGTTATTTTTGGTATGTAGTGCTTATGGTTGGACTGGAATGTTCGTTTACAAACACAACAAATTGAATCTGTTATAAAAATTCTATTTGAAATATTTGATGGAGTAATCAAAGCAATATTTTTGACCTTTGGTTTTATCGTAATAAAGACAAAGATCGAAACGCTGAATTCGATGCGTTTTCCAACCCAAAATCCAATTTTAATCAATGAAACCTGATTATTTTAATTTTTACATGCTGTATCTTACGCTTCATTGTCGAATTCAAAAGAACTTAAACACAAGTCTGCTACGCATTTTATAATGAAAATCAAATCCCCCTGGATTTCATAAAAGTAATTCTTCTTGGGAATGAATTTTGCAACTGAGCTTATCAAGTCATTCACCTTTGTTCCTTTGAACCATCAGCTGGTAATAGTTGGATAAAAAGCAGCTATATGAAGAGAAATATCTCTCTTTTTTTTATTGCCTTCTTGTGTTTTATTAAAGAACGATCGGAGAGGTAAAAGAATGTAGTGAACAATCTAGGATTTAGACGGATTATCGAAAGCGTGCGTATTATCCAGGGAATTGAGATACCGGGCGCTGCAATATTCGTGGAGGAAGTCAAAGAATTCTAGTGGGATTACGTGACGAGGTTGAAGTTTTGATAGGTGCCCAAAGGGGATAAAAGTTGAAGTAAAACGTACTTGAACAGACACAGGTGGCCTTACAGATATCATTATACAAATCAGAATAACGGCACATCTTAAGGACGTCCTTGTTTCTACTTAAATGTTTTTTTTGGTAAGGAGAAACCATCCGTAGAATGTAAGCTAGAAGGATAAATGAACGGATGTGAACATGATAAAGATATAAAAGGAAAAAAATAACCATTTGCTTTCATAGTTAGAAGGCTGTTGTTCGTAATAACATTCAGTGTGATTTGTCTATGAGAAACGGTTTATATTTAAGTATAAACAAAGTATGGCAATTAAGTTCAGGAATGAGGCAATTTAAAGGAAACCAAATGCTAGAATGAAAAAAGCTTTGCATATTTTTTAAATTGTTAATCTTGAGTAGCTGCAGTCTCATGAACACGCTCGTTCAGTTTGAAAATTTTAAACATACTTGATCTGACCACTATGAATTAATTTGTCCTCTATACTATCAAATAGTTTCCCTTTTAATGTGAATTCCATTTTGGGGAACAAGAAATAGCTCAAGAGGAGGAGGAGAAGAGGAGGAAGAAGAAGAGTACGGGAGTAGAAAGGTACTCTAGAGGGGCCATTGGCATAAACATATAATTTCCTTGATCAATAAGCTAGATGACTTTTTTGTCTTATTATGCGAAAGCATCAATCGTTAAAAGTTTTCTGCTACCAGGGCGATTTATTGCGTCTTCTGGGAGTTTCTTTAGTAAGCTCTTTCATCAACTCAAGATATTATCAGCGTTTCTCTTTCACTATTTCTGAGTAAAGTATAGCGGAAGTCTTCTCACTAAACATGAATAGTGACTTGTATTAGATTTTATAATGGCTACTCTTTTAAAAATGCAGTTCTATTCAAGATAATTGACTCTCTCATTTAGATGTATGACTTTCATTTAAAAAATATTGAAATAAAGTCACTTTCTACACATTTTAAATCCTCTAGAAATGGAAGATTTACACTGGGCTGCCATTTTATTAGGTACATCCCTGCTGCGCACACAAATGGTTTGTCCCAAAACGTTGCAAGTCACATGACAACAGTTTTGGATATATTTTATAAAATAAGCCTTTGAAATTCGAAAATTAACATTTCTACACGTTGTGAACTACTTAGAAAAAATCCACTAAGCCTCTTTCAAAAATCACTCAACGTTTCTAAATGGACTTGTAATATTCGTAAATTGGTCATGTCCTTTGTAATGGGCATTTTATCAGTAGCGTCAGGGTATAACAGTTGAGGGTCGGGTGGGGCTAGTGAGCCACCCTAAAAGTCAAACGCTTTACTTAAATAACAATAATGGTGATTATCGAATTTAGGAATACAAAATTTATATTTAAGAAGAGCAAACACGAATTAACTTGAGGAAGGTAATGTTCGAGTGTCAGTGAGTTTCTCTGCCTATTGAGCCACAGAGTTCGCAAGTATCAGTAGGAAACTGTCGGTTAGCCGGGACGCAGATGTGTGAAAATCCTTTGATCTTCGAGATTATGAAGGAATGGTGTTAAGCAATGTATTCACACGAATGAACAGACCTATAACGAGATACAGAAGGTGTTCAGACACATATCTTCCTAACTACTAATTAGTCACTTTAATTAGAATTATGAAATGCTGCATTACTCAATTAGTTTACTGCTCAAAGGATGGTGATTCAGAGGATGATTGGCTATTTTTAGATTAAAGTTTACCCAATAGGTACCACTTGTACTTTAATTCGTCATTAGTTTATTGTTAAGATCTTAAAGGTTAATATTTCTTTCAAAATCCTTGGAACTAATATACATTGAGTGGCTATTTCATCAGGTACGTCGACCTAATAGCGTGCAGAGTGGCAGTGTCCATGATACTTTTGCAAGAAAAGTATCATGGACACTGACTATCATATTGCACTCAAAGTCACCAAAGTCACTTTGATCATGCTGGTTCTCTCGCTGACAACTGACAATTCCTCTACATCTGGCTGCAGACACGGGACGCTGTCTCTAACAGATCGATTCTGACCTTCTATGATTAAGGATTACCTAATAAACAGGTCACCCAGTGTACATAATTAATTCATTTCTTTTTCTCATATGGTATATTTGAAGTACTATTAGAGATCATAAGCCTAAGCCGGTCATTTTTTTAAAATGAAAATTTTTATGCTTTGCGGAAGAGGTATCTGCATAAAGGAAAAGAAGAGAAAAAAAAAACATTAGGGTAATAGGAACGATGTAGATGATGAGTAGAATAAATGTGCTTTGAATCAAAGAACATTTTATTTACTGTCTGCATTAAACCTATTTTTTGTCAACATTCAGATGAAAGAGAAAAATAATTAAACGTACGAGAGAATAAGGAATATTTGTTCATAAAGAACTTATGAAGTAAAAAAAATTCATTTGGAACATGCAGTCAACTTTCGTTTATTCTTCTGACTACCAAATATAACGGTATTCAAAATATTCAGTGGTGTTTTTTGGATACTTGTCTGCACTCCTCGAAAAAATTAACGGAACACTTAGAAAACGAGGTGTAACTCGTGCAGCTTACACCAAAATGGAGAATTGGGTGCAGTTTTGCTCTCTGATAAGTCCCGTTTTAGCATACAAACAGATTCTAGACGTTTTTTCATCTGGAGACAACGAGGAATGCGATACCATCCTTCCAACAACGCATCAGAGAAGAAAAGAACGCTTTCGGTGGAGGCGGTTTTGCGGTCATGTGGACTGGAATAATGATCCATGGCCACACCTCTATCCATAGTTTTGATAGGGTATAACTGCGCAGAGGTACCGAGAACAGATCCTCGAACCCTATGTGCGACTTTTTACGGGCGCGGTTGCCCCAAAGTTTTCTATTCATGCACGACAACGCCACTGCACATAGAGTTCAAGTGGTTGAGGAATATCTTGAAATTGAAGATATCCAACGAGGGCTGGCCAGCATGATCACTAAAATTAAATCCGATCGAATGTGTGTGGGACATCCTTGAGTCGCATTGCATGTCGACAGCCAACTCCTTGGTCACTTGGTGGAAGAATGGGATTTGTTGCCACAGAATCTTATAGACACCCTTATGTCCAGCATGGTTCACCGCTGTCAGGACTGTTTAGCCATTGGAGGGATCATGCGCCATACTGATGTCAGTGACCACAGTTTCGAGCATCTTGTATCGACTTGTGTAATGTGACCTTTTCGCTAATTGTTATACAACCCCTATAAATGTCCCTTATACCTGTCGGAAGTTTCTCGTTGTCCCCCTTGTTCCATCGCTATTCTATGGTACCCCACCATACCAAGTGTTGTCCCGTTTCATCGAAAGCTGCACGAGTTACACCACTTTTTCTACACGTTCTGTTAATTTTGTCGAGCAGTATATAAACAGAAATATTTTAATCAATTTCGGCTAAATTATTCGCATTCAGAATTTAATTCTTGATTGCAGATGTTTACTATACATGTTTAAAGACAGTAAATGATTATCGCATAAATAAAATAAAAAACATGTAAATTTTTGTGATCGATAACCTCGTGTTAACTGTTTTGGTAAGCAATTGAACCAAGTTTGCAATTTATCGGTTTGCGTAATGCGTTGGGGAAATATTTGCTTTCTCTCTCTTTCTCTCTTTCTCAGAGAGAAAGAAAAAACAGAATGCGTATACATTTGGAGACAGCAACAGACGAGGACCAACGTCGAGTGAGAGACCCACTCCTCTGGAGACCAAACGTTGGCGTTCTTCAACTGTGAAAATTCAATTTCAGTTAATAAGATTCCCCATCTACTTGCTGTCCAAGTTAAATAAGTCTTTAGGTAAATATATACATAAGATTGTTGGAGAAAGTTGGAAAGAAGAAATAATATAAATTCTTTAACACTTTCGATTTTTTCCCAGCAAATACTGATATAAGATGGTTGTTTCTGGAAATTAGTATGTTCAGGTGTTGTGGCTTAGACGATGAACTTAAGTATTTACGCTGCATCCTTCGAACATGCCCAAGGGAACTCGTAATCGAATTAACAAGAGAGATTCAAGTTCAGACAACCCACTGGAAAACGAAAATTAATAGGTACCAGAGGAATTCTGTATATTTATTGCAAATTATACACCTTATTAATTTTCTCCTCTATGATCTATTAAAGAGTCATACAGAACTTCCAAATTAAACAAATAAAAATAGCAAATTGTACTTGGTCTTTTCTAGGCAAGGGTTTAAGGCTCCTAATAAATAAATGCTGTTAATTATCACAGTCGAGCACACTTCGTGTTACTTTGGTTTGGTATTTAGATATTTAGTAGACAGAATAAAAAATTCTTCTATGTCATTTATAATAGTTAGTGTATCTTCTTCCATTGAACACCGCGTTAAAATGGAGACTATGGAGAGCTAAATTCTAAATAAGCTACAAGATTAGAGTTTTCCTTCTAGTGATTTTTACATATCGCATCGATAATTACATCGTTGTCTATCATTGAAACGTTCATCAATCTCGTACTTCACTGTCCAATGCATGACCACGCCCGGAATCATTCGATGTTCCATTTTAATGCCAGCTGACGAAGGAACCCGATACGACGCATGCCTCATTTTCTTCGAACTCAGGTGCTGCCTCCTATAGGTAGTTTTTAAACCCTACCAGCCACTAAAACATAATAAGGGTAGTTGAGCTTATTTATTAATGAACTACTTGAAAATAAATGTGACCATGGCAAACAAATATATTTTGTTTAATACAAATTTCTTGCTTTTTTCTAAGCTAACTTGAAGCTTGAAGTCATTTTAATCTTGAAAGGATAACAACACTAAAAATAAAGTGAAAGCATCTAAATTTACGGATTTTTATTGATGAAGAACTATACATTTTTTGTTTCGGTTAAAGAACATTACCATGGTCATGAGAGAGCAATTGTGATAAAAAAAATACTCTTTCAGAGTCAAAAATAAAATGAGTCGGTCTTGCGTGGATTATAATGTTTACAAAAGCAGTCTTGGGGCAGAGACTATAATGGTTAATATTCACGAATAATAAACATATATGGGGGATAAAAATTCTTGTATTTTGTTTTGAGGCAATGTAAGATTGTGGTAAGTATTCTAGGGAGTAAATTTGGGGTCTAAAGTCTACCATTAAGCCATTAACTTAAAGAGACAGACGTTATATCAAGCATCATTGACTCATTCTTTATAAAAGTTTAAAAAAATAATACGTTTTTCTTTTTAGAGGTAGCAGTTACGACTCAAAAATCTTTTCCTACAGTTGCTGTCTGGAATTATTTATATGTAGAGACAAAATAGCGTGACGCCATTATCCTTGTTGGCTATGTGGGATGGAAGTGTAATCCCATTAAAGTCAAGCGCGTGACTTTGACACTCGCTAACATTTGTCTTAATTTATGTCATATTTAAGTCCGCGAATGGACAAACGTTCAAATCTTAAGGGGGTTGGAAGAACGGTCACCATTGCCATCCCTACTGACATTACACCCTTAAACGATTCCTACGAATTTTTAGTCAATGGTGTTGGAACCACTGTATAAATGTGTTTGGTGGTTCCGGGTTTAAAAAAATAAATGCCATGTTCGAGTTAGCTTCCAGCTTATTATTATTATTATAAAAAACCTTTTTTTTTAAAGTGACGGGTACTGGTACCAAGTGTATGGGGTGGTTGGTTGTATCCAGTTACTATTATTGTTTTTAATGTTGGTCGATGAACTTTCTTACTATCCTACAGGTATTCAGGATTGCTGCTTTCTGGAGTTCCATGTAAGCGTTCTCTGGAAGCTCCATTGCTGCTAGGTTCATATGGAAGTTCTTTGGCACCATTCCGGTGTTTGACACGATGATCATTACTTGTTTCATACACCACATATCTTTGACTTCCTGTCTTAGGTCTGAATGCTTCCTGATCTTTTTCTCGTTAGTTTTCTGGAGGTTGCTGGTGTTGGGCACCGCTATGTAGCCATTTCTTTCTTGTCAATGAGGGTTATGTCTGGTCTGTTGTGCGGGATCGTCTTGTCCATTATGATGGCACGCTCGCAGTATTGTCTGTGAGTAGAGGTCTCTAGTATGGCCTGAGGCTCGTACTTGTAATACTGTAAAATACCAGCTGATCAAAGAAAGTTTGATCAACTGGTATTTTTGCGCTAGCTTCTGATGTATTATCATGGTCACCTGGTCGTGTCTGTGAGTGTATCCGTTTGGTTGATCACACTGCATCCCCTGATGATGTGCTGGATTATTGCTGGGGCCAGGTGGCATCGTCGACATGTGTCATCTGTTACTCCGGGGTCTTGGAGATGTATTTCCTGGTGTTGGATGGCGAGCATGAATCGATCGGTCTCGGGGAAGAGGCTTCCGTTCGTGAGCCAAGCGTTGGAAGCCAGCTTATCTATGTAGTCTTGATGGAGATCATTGTAATGTCTGCCATTAACTGTCTTCGTTTCTTCTGTCTATGTGAGTATGGTCCCCTTGTTGAGGTTGAGTGTCGTTTGTCTATCTTTCTTACGGCTTGGTAGATTGGTGCTGTGTTTTCCTGGAAGTAATCCTGCAGGTTCTTAATCCTTCTTCTCTTGTTCAATGAGGTCAGTCAATTCCCTCCCACCTTCTTTACGGGCTATGGTAAGTCTCTTGATGGCCGACTTCGGGTGGTGTTGGTCATCGTTATCCTGGTCGATCTCATAATCTCCTCCAGCTCGATGTTGGTCCAATCTATGATTTCGAAGGAGTGCGTTAGTACTAGGGACTGCATAAGTGTTTATGACCATATTCCCGCAATTCAACTTTGATTTTAGCAGACTTCTCAGTCTCTGATAGTATTTCTAAGTGAGGCGGGCCTTGATCTCCTTGTGCTAACTGGTGGGCCTGCACATTCCCAGATATTTGTATGTGTCGCATCCTCGGTCATGGTTTCAATCTCTTCACCGGTCTTCAACTAGTGGTTTCGTCCGATCCTCGATGCAGTCCATGGCTCTTGCAATTTTCTAGGCCAAATTGCATCTGCAAACATTTGTAATGACTGTCCTTTTATCTTTTTTTTTTAAGGTGCATGAATAATGCAATAGTCTTAATTTTCCCAGAAAAATAAACTTGTCTTTTTAACGAGTTACCCTGATATTGCACTACTTTCAGCAAATAGCCATTAGAACTTTAAAAATTGATTTTGTCCACGTGTTGCCACTGAAGACTATCTGCTCTCTGAAAGGACCAACTAGTCCTAACAAGCCGTCTCATTTTTAAAAACAAATGGAAAATTTTCCCTTTGGCAAGATCAATACCACGGCAACTCGTCGCAAAGCAAATATTAAGAGTAATACTCAAATCCAAAAATTTTAAAATCCTCTCAATCACTGTGGGTCCCAGATTTTAAAGAGTTCCCTCTGTATTATAGAAAAACACAGTGATATTATTTATTATTCGGTGGGTATTTTAGGGACACTTACATAGTTTACGATGTACACAGTTATTGAAAAAATAGCAAATAGTTGTATTATATTAAACATTAAAAGTTTACAATAAATTTAATTCATTAGATTACAATTTTAGGCTAAATGTACTCCTGAAAAAGACTAAATATTTCCAATAAATAAACAAAAAAGAAACGATTAGACAGGTAACTACTTGAAATTGGGAAGATAGAAGTACTTATATGCGTTTTTAATGACAAATAATTCGAAAAGAGTGCGTCCATCTCAGGGGTATTCTTAAGGCACAAAGCTTTCTTAGTTGCTACTTTGTACAAGCGGCAATTAGGATTCTACTCATGTGTTCTGGCGCGTTTCCCAATACGGGATTATCCTCCGAAGTGAGATAGTGTTGAGTGTGTCGAACAGACTTTTAATGATCCCAACTAAGAAGGAGAGAGAGACCATACCGAAGGGTAGAACATAAAGAAATACAAATCATTGCCAAGAAAGAAACACTGAAAGAGCAATTAACTCGAGAGATTGAATCATTGGTTGTAGTTGTGACTGCCTACAGAAACGAACTGGATTATAGAGTATAGGAGAGCGATTAGTTCTAATAGAGATCGCTGCTGTAGTTGTTCTACACAGTGCAAAAAAAAAAAAAAAACCCTCCAGTAAATAAATTCTCGGTTAAACTTCAGAACAGGGTGCGCACTCCAGACTATCGAAATACAGTGTACGGTAAACTGTGGTTTTTTTAATAGATTAATATTTGGCTAGTGAAAAATAGGTTAGGTTAGTTTACACCACTAATTAGGGACGGATTCAAGCGAAAAGACTGTAACCCTACACGATACCGCACACTAAACGGACTTTTCATCCAACCATTCGCTCCAAAAGTTTGTTCACTTGCTCCTTGAATTTATTTAAATTATCAACTTCCAGAACGACAGATGGAAGTTTGTTCCAGCAATCAACTACCCTCTAGCTAAAGGCAATTTTCTCACATCTATTCAACAACTGTGTTTCCTTAATCTGAATTTATGCCCCCTCAGGTTAGCAATCTGAGCAAGAGGAAGAATCCTATCAGCATTGAGCCTGCTTAAACCATTCAAGGCCTTATACACCTCAATCAGATCACCTCGCAGGTGCCTAGACTCCAGAATCTGCAGTACGTAAACCAATCTTGTTGCACTCCTCTGTACTAGTTATAGCAACTCCTTCCTAAAATGAGGCCTCCAGACCTGTATGCAGTACTCAAGAAGTGGCCTGGACATTGCCTTATACAAAGGGACAAACCCCAAGACCTGCTTTGGCAGCCAAAAAAAAATATTGTTATTCAATCTTTACAAATTACCAACTTTCTTTTAAAAACTACAGCCTTTATCAAAAACATCAAAGTACAATTCATTAAGAAATTTGTGAAACATTTTAAGTCGCGAAGTCTCATAAGTAAACAGTTTTATCTATATAAAAGTTCCAAAGGATAAATTTTGAAATTAGCTTTCATCCAAGTAGATATTATCCCTCTTTAGGTGGCCTAATTCGTCTAAATAGGACAGAAATCTTATGGTCTACTTATTCTTTAAATTATAATGGAGAAGCTCCACTGCAACCACGGATGTAAACTATTCGATACAGACCAATTGGTAAATACAAAGGAACAAAGGATACAGAAGAAGAAGAAAAAAAAAATCGAAAAACAATTTTCTGAACAATATTGCTTTGCTATGTACTCACAAATAGATCTCTGCTGAATAAACCTTTCACTAAGTAAACAGGTGAACTATTAGAATAATTTTAATAAAGATATTTGCATGAATGCACGATTTATGGGTTGATGGTGTCATGATAGAGAAGCTTTCAATGTGAGGCAACCCAATGATGTCCCTGTTCATTGGCATCCTTACAAAGAAATATTCCGAAATCCCTTAATTATTTACTTTAGTCGTTATATTCATGTCAGGAATAAAGCCATGTTTTGGGGAATTTGCAAATAGAGCGAACAAACATCTCTCTCTCTCTCTATTTATGTCCCTGTGTTTCCCTTTAATTTTAATAAACAAAGCGTGAATTAAACTTTTACGTAATTGAACTAGACTGCATTTGTTATCACGTGACTATGTGGATTAGCCTCGTTACCAAATGTCACTGAAGTTACGAAACAAACATTTGAATTTCATACATTATTGTTCGAAAATATTCACCAAATGTTTCTTAAATATGATAGTTAGATGTTTATTATTCATTATTACAGCCAGTACGTGGGCTAACTAAACTTTATCTTTTAATTATTAACTGCTCCTTGAAATGCTTAGCTATTAAAATGATTCCAGTTGTTTATTTGAACGTTTTCATTGGACAGTTCAATTGTCCAATGACGTCTCAAATGTGTGACGTTATTGGAATTCAAATGACATGAAATGTAAAATTTCGGTTACATTCGTATATTTAATTTCTACATTGTATCGGTGAAGCTTTTAAAATATATTAAATGTTTTCATTCTGTTAAAAGCTAATGCTATTAAATTAAGGTTTATTTATTAAAAATTTGAATTAAAAATGAGAAATTCAGTTTTTTTGATTGATTATGAATGACGTCATTCATTTCATTTTCTGCTCATTTTAAATTTATGATTATAAAAAGGTGTTTGAATAAAAGTCTATTTAATAATGAATATCTTTTAAAAATACCAAAAGTACTTCAAAATAAGAAATAAATTATTACTTTAAATTATGTTTTATAAGAATAAATTGCAAATATTTAAGAGAATAATATTACAGTATACTAAAAATTAGTGTAGTGAGTGGTATACTATATCGGGGTGGGCAACCTTTATAAATGGCGGGCCAAATAAAATGTCTTAATTAATCATAATAAATGGCGGGCCGTTTATGATGATTAATTAAGATATGGAAAATACATTATAAACACAGTATAGCCAATTATAATAACGTAATTATTCCTCTTATTCCATGCATTATAACATCGCAAAAATTAAATTTCACTTTCAATAAGGATATTTTAAAATTATTAATAAGAAACGCATACATATTAATATGAATGATTATTATATACAAGAGTTTAGGCATTAATAAACTGTGGTATTCAAAACATTCCCTTCAATCTTTCGCCAATAATTTAAGAAGATAAAAATATATCCATCATAAAGGGCATCATTATCCAGAAACTTGATGATGACAAATATATTATACTCTATGAGAATGACTCTTCGGTACTTTTAAATGACTTTGTTAAAGCACTTTGCACTTAGCGAACTTTTAAATTAAACAGAAAGTCAAAAGGAAATACTTTAATATGATTCTAAACCTAGAAACTGTCATAACGAAGCTGAATGATCTGGAAAGACTTTTGAAGAAAGTATCTTGATGTCGTATGCACTGAATTCGAAATAAAAGCAGGATGTTATAAAGCCACCTGGAAGGGGTCTCTATAGATAAGTGCTTAATAACAACATGGATCCGATATATAGAGCAGATAAAATTCTGTGCGTTGTAATAACTCTCAGGATAAGCATTTTACGAACGTCTAGCTTCCCTTGTGCCTTTATCATGTTCCACAAAGGACTGTGACGCAAGAAGCCTAGAGTTTCCTCCTGTTGCAGATGATTGCAACTTACAGTACATTCGTTGCTATTCTGATCTTTTAGCTAGAACACGTGGCAACTTTGTATGTAATCCAGAAGACCCTGGGAATCATTGTTCTCTCTAAAGTTTGTTTTTCTTTCTTTCTTTTTTTCTCTCTCTTATCCCTTACAAGGTTTGTACTAGGATACCTCTGAATATTCGTATTCTCAGCAAAACTTGCTAGACCTTTTTTTTATATATATTTACAATGTGGAGAAGTGTGATTTGTAAATTTGTTGCTGTCTGACAAAGCAAAAAGCTTATTTATTATTTAATAAAATCCTCTTTGTGTATACTTTGCAAGATGGAATATTTATTCAGTCGTATTGCAGATAAAAATCCCTTTCCTCCCTATATTTTTCATACTATTTCTGCACCTGAACATTCACTTAGAAACGTAACGAATTATAAACTACGAAATAATAATTTTTAAAAAATTCCAAACTTTAATAATCTGATAATTTTATTAATAAATACTCAAATACTCCATTATATATTAATAAACATGTCTGAAATAAAGCGAAAATTAATTGAAGTTCTTCATTACAGAAACTAACTTTATAAAGAAGCATTGTATAATTTAATAATTTCATATTTGATATTTCGCATTTATTTATTATTAATCATGTCTGAAACAATGCAAAAGTCAAATGGCCGTTATCCTAGATAAACTGCCACCTGGTGTTAAAAGTTGGTAGTCTCAATAAATTTATTTAATATCTTCCAACTTCCACCTGGTGTTAAAAGTTGGTAGTCTCAATAAATTTATTTAATATCTTCCAACCACTGAATTTCATGACGAGTTTTGTTTAACCATAATGGTTCCATCGTGTATTAACAATTGCGTTCGAAGAAATATTTGTAATAAGAACTATGTTTATCACCTTTTTAATATACCCTCAGAAAATAATCGAGTCTTGCACAAAAGCCACGGTAAAAACAAATAAAATAAAATATTCTTAAAGCACAAGATCTGAAAATGTGGCTAAGACCATCAGATGCTCAATTAAGATGTGCATATCTAAACTAATCCATTTGTTAGTTGCTGTAGATAAAATAAATATTTAAAATTCGTTCACAATTCAAACCGTTTTTCTATTTTTTTAAATCTGTAATGCAACTGCACGATTCTCACTAGGTAATTTACTTTCTCATATTGTGTAGGGTTAGATTAGAAACAAAAGTTTTCAGTTCCATCTTAAAATCTTGTAATAACTCTGCTACATGGCTGATGTAAAATTATTTTGCTGAAAAAGTTAACGATTTCTTCCTTTAAATATTAAGCAACTTCAACCAAATTTCTCTCATTTTAAAACTGATGAATATTTATTCTAGTTCGGTCTGAAAACCCACGGGATTCACACTTATCTTCTGTATAATCAATATTCCAGCTGAATACCAAGTAGATGGTTCGCATTACGCGTTTGCTAAAGCGTTGGAAATTTTAATGGCAAGATGAACCTAACGGTTTCCAAAGTTCTGGAGAGATTTGGTGCATTCCAGATTATTTTACACATGTACTCAAGAAAATAACTACAAGTAACAACAAAATGTGAAGAAGTATATAGTATTAGTTGTCAAAATGAAGCAAAGAAGAAAATACTGTTCGGCATCAGCCCAAATAAATAACATAAAAATAAAATTTTACCTACTTCATCTGTCCATTGTTTCCAATTATTTGTCTAGTCCCTCATTAAAAAAGATAGTTACTTAATACTGTATGAAATGCAATCTATGAGGATTCGTTAATCCCCATAAATTAAATTTATCAAAGCATTCAGCCCATCATCCCGAATTTGTGATCAATTAAAATTTCAAAACCACTTAAGGGAAAAGTAAATTTTTCTTCAATACGTAATTTAAGCATTTCGATCGTCCTACGCCCATAACTTAAGCAGGCTTCCGTAGTCGAGTGGTGAGGAAAGGGAGTGCAGTAGTACACGCTCTTTAGTAGACTGGAGTTCATGCCCCTGACTGCTAAATAGGGTCGATCTGCCAACCCGCACTGGACCAGCGTGGGAGGTTATGGTCCGTTTCCTCTCAACATGAGTTGTTGAGGAGGCTTCCGGCCTGTAGTGGATTGATGATGGCTGCAGTTCATGCCCGTAACTTATGGGCAAGAGATGTAGGGTGGTAGGTAGTGAAGGAGTTGTGTGTAGGGTTGTGCATGTGGAAGTTTTGTGGAGAAATGGCATAAAATGTGAGGAAGGGATACCCGCTAGTTGGAAATTAAAGCCGAAGTTCGCTAAAGAAAAGTTTTCGAGAAAAAAGTACAAGAAAATAGGATCCTATAACGTTAGAGGCGAGCGGTGGGCCCTTAGATATCTAGGACAGATTAATTCGATTGATTAGTATTTAGCAGGTGGATCTGGAAATAGGTTGCCAATTTTCCTTTATAATGTCTCACCCGCAAAAATAATTCGGACTAGAAGGATTTAGTACTAACTGGAACTCCCTGAAGGCATTCAGTGTTCCTGAGGAATAATATATGTTTCATAGGACTATTGTTAAGGATAAATATGTTAACTCTTTAGAGCGCGGAGTTTATATGGAGTTTGTAGGAGTTTTTGTATTTGGAGTGTACAAGTAAATTCTAATAATTGCGAAGACCCCTCCTGCAAAGTGGAGTTTTAGAAATATCAATTTCTAATTATTGTATTTTAATATGTATATGTTAAAATACAATAACTGTATTTTAGAATGTATATGTTAACCGATGAGAATTGCGTCTTATAAAGAAAAATGTATGATTAAGACCTAACAATATTATTACCTGCATATTAAATTGTTCTTTGATAGTAACGTATGTCTGGAGTAAATTTGTCTTCACTCTACTCTGTATTCTAAAAGGACATGGAGTTTTCCCTGCAGTCAGAGGTCCTAACATATTTAAAATCAAGTAGGACAGCAGACATTACACGGCAGTGCTTGTGTAAATTGTAATAGATAAAAGTTGGCTTTAATCAGCCAGAACAAACATAGTCCTACAGATGATAACAAATTTCTGCGGCTTTTCTTCTGAAAAATGCATGCTCCTAGAAACATTCTGTGCTCAGGGAAAAAATTCATTCTTCAGCAGTAAAAAAATCCATGTTTCAGGGGAAAAAAAATAAAACAAGGCTACAAGACGAATCCATGCTTCAGGGAAAAATATTCATGCCTCTGGGGAAAAATCGTGCTTTAGGGAAAAATCAAGCCTTAGAAAAATGACAAAGCCATAAAAAAAACAAGGCTACGAGATGAATCCATGCTTCAGAAAAAAAAAACCATGCTTCTGGGAAAATAATGCTGCAGGGAAAATCGTGTTTCCGAGAAGAAAATCAATACTGCAGAGGAAAAATTCATGCTTCTGAAAAACATTAAAATCTCCAATACTGGATATATAGGTGTAGGTAGGTAAAGAGGCCTGAACGCTCTGGATTCCTTCTGTATGATCTATTACGGAGAACACAGCGAAACGGAATATGTTCAATACATGCAGTAAACAGAAATACAAAAAGATTTCGGTTATTATGGTAACCTTCATTAGTTGAACTGAAAGAACTCAAAGAGGTTGTAGTGCCAATCATGAACAGTAAACTGCGTTATGCAACAACTAACTGTTTGAAGTTGAAGCCTGTAGTTGTTACGTATGGGAACGTTGCCAATATTTGTCAATCATGAGAATGGTCGCCTCAATAAGAAGTACCGTTAAGACCCATTGTCTCCTGTTACCATTAGCATTAGTAGAAGCATATGATGCAAGAAAGCAAGCTTATGCAATATCAGCCACAGAAAGAAAAAAAAAAAACCACTCCCATTTCACCCCTCTGTTCGTTCGAAATACCTGTCCAGCTGAGCCTTAAATTTATTGAGGCTATCAACTTCCACAACAAAGGATGGAAGTCTATTCCACCAACCAACTACCCGCTGGCTAAAGGCAAATTTCCGCACATCTATCCTACATCTGTCTTTCCTCAATTCGAATTTATGCCCTCTCAGGTGATTATTCACAGCAAGAGAAAGAATCCTATCGGCATTGAGCATACTAAAACCATTTAAGCCTTTATACACCTTTATCAGATCACCTCGCAGGTGCCTAGTCTCCATACACTGTAATTTGCAAAACTTAAGCCTTTCTTCGTAAGAGCAACCCTGTGTTTCATTCACTAATCTTGTTGCCCTTCTCTGTACTCGTTCCAGCAGCTCTACATCCTTCTTGAAATGAGGCCTCCAGGCCTGTATACAGTACTCTAGGTGTGGCCTGACCATTGCCTTATACAAGGGAATAATAGAAAAATTCCTATATATCATTGACAATACACCATGAGCTACTCTTGCAGCCCGTCTGCACTGCTCAGAGAATTTCATATCTGCCTGCACAATTACACCCAGGTGCTTTTCATTCTCTACCACGTCAGTGTAGTACCACACAGTAGATACGTTGCTCTGGGATTACTGTTTCCCTTATGTAGTACTTTACATTTGTCAATGTTAAACTTCATTTGCCACCTCTCAGTCCATCTGCTCAACCTTTTCAGATCCTGTTGCAGCAGCATAGCGTCAGTAGTGTCCTTAACAACCCTGCCAACCTTTGTATCGTCTGCAAACTTGGACATTAAGCTTGATATACCATCATCAATATCATTTATAAATACTGAAAACAACAATGAACCCAACACTGAACCCTGAGGGACTCCACTAATAACATTAGTCCACGATGAGCAGTGTCCATTGATTACCACTCTCTGTCCTCTCCCCCTCAACCACCCCTTTATCCATAGCAGCAATTTGCCTCCAATGCCACACTGCTCCAATTTGTGCAGCAGTCTTCCATGTGCAACAGTATCAAAAGACTTTCTAAGATCCAAATATATAATATCAAAGTTATTTCCTGCATCCAGTTCTTTTGTGACTGCATCATAGAATCCAATCAAATTGGTCAGGCAAGACTTCCCCTTAACAAAACCATGCTGTGCCCGAGCTATAACTGATGTCTTGTCTAGATGATCCTGCAGTGCTTCTTTAACCAGTTCCTCCATTAATTTTCCGGGAACACAAGTTAAACTCACAGGTCTATAATTACTTGTGTCAGCTTTTGATCCTCCTTTGTGAATTGTGGTCACATTTGCACATCTCCAGTCCGTGGGTACCTCCCCTGAGTCCAAGGAAGCTCTCATAATTATGGCTAAGGGTTTGCTTACTTCCTTTGCTGCCTCCTTTAATATAACTGGATAGATCCCATCCACCCCAGAGTCTTTTTTATGTTTATCCTCAACAATTTCTCCTCCACTTTCCTCTCAGTTATTACAAAATCATATAGCTCACTGCCAGAGTTTACTTCACCGTGGCATTCTCCTTCCTGAATAACTACTCATGTGTGAATGTAGATGCTAAATACTCGTTTAGTTTGTTAGCCACGTGAGCATGATCCTCAACTGTTGAACCATCAATATCCAGTGGACCAATCTGATTTATCCCTTTCCTTCTAGAGTTTACATAGGTAAAAACTCTTTTCTATTTTTCTTTGCATCCTTTGCCAAGGATTTCTCATAATCTGCCTTTGCCTGCCTAATCTCCTTTGTGACTTGGTTTGCAGACCAGCTTATATCTATCATAGGCTTCCATGTCACCCATTAATTTGTATGTATTCCATGCATTTTTCTTCTCTGCCACATGTCTCCTTAGTTCATCTGACAACCATTTAGGCCTAAACCTTGAACAATAATTCTTAGTTGGTATGTAAAGCCTAGTAGCTTCCAAGATTAATTCTTTGAATGCTTCCCATTTTGAATTTGCTGTTGGTAACATCATCAGTTGGTCCCACTGTATAGAATTTAAATACTGTCTCAGTCCATCCTAGTCGCCTTTACGAAAGCAAAAACCCTTCCTTTTACCCCTAATGGTAGTTACCTCTTTGAGTAAATCCCACTTCAGCACACTGTGATCACTGCCACCTAGTGGTTCATTTATCTGCAGATTCTTAATGCATGAAGAATCACTGCTGATAATCAAATCAAGAGTATTACTCCCTCTAGTTGCCTCCCGAACATGCTGCTGTAGAAAACAATCATCCAATAAATCCACAAAAGCCCTGCTAATGTGTGAGTAACCAGCCCCCAAATTCCAGTCAATATCTGAGAAATTAAAATCTCCCATTATAAGACTCTCTGATTTACTGGCCCACTCTATTTCCCTGTACAGTTTCTTATTATACTCATCAGAGTCATTAGGCCCGTAACACACTCCTACTCTCAATTTTGATCTCCCAATGCTTATGTCACACCAAACTGACTCGACACTGCACTGTCCACCGATGTCGACTGGCTTCACTTCCTTGGATTTTATGTGTTTCTTAACTAATAGCATAACCCCTCCTCCCTTCCTATCCTTTCTATAGACGTTGTACTCCCCAAATTCCAGTTCTGCATTCCTTATATTTGTGTGACACCACGTCTCTGATATCCCAACAATATCTGCCTTTGATGTTTTGAGCAACACCTCAAATTCATCAAATTTATTTACCAAACTCCAGCACTGATGTACACGCAAGTATACATGCACCTGTTCATTTTCTTAACTACCCTAACACAACCCATGTGTTTACTTGTACCCCAATGACTCCCAGAAGTCTCTGAAATATCCTGCATCTTGTTTTCCGGGCTGCTGTTCATTCCAATAAAAGCAGTGCAAGAATCACTTTCACCTCTGCCAGTGGCTACTGTTAATCTATTAGTCCTGGTAACCCCCCAAGCTAGCAGTTTTCTGACCCACCTAACACTGCCTCGATAGCATCAGCAAATATTCTTGCACCCTTTCTATTTAAGTGTATCCCATCCCTGTAGAAGCAGTCTCTCCTGTCAACAAGTACAGTCCAGGCTGAAAAAAATTCTACCCCTTGAGCCTTGCACAATCTTTCCAGAGCCGAATTGATCGACAGGGCTCTCATCATATACTCCCTCCTATCGTGTCTGGACAGAATTGCAGACACTTTCAAATTTAACCGTACTTCACGGCTTTTTTTCAACAGTGACCTGTACTTGTTAAGTAATTCCGCTGGTCTCCTACTCTTAATGTCATTAGTGCCAACGTGTACAACTATATCACCTTTTGTGCCCTTAAAATATGATATCCGCTCTACAACGTCATCAACCTTTGCTCCTGGCAGACATACCCTAGTTCTATTCCACCTATCCTTTTTACAAAGCATGTTCTCCGTTTCTCTGACAATAGAGTCACCAACAACTACTAGTTCCTGTGGGACTAGCGCATTCTGCCTTGGGGGTTGCCGCTGTGTTGCGTGATGATCAAGTGCAAGCTCTGGCGTTGATGTGGTCAGCTGAGAGCTTGATGGGCTCCTCAATTTAGATCCTTGGAGGACATCCACCCTGTCCTTCAAGCTCTCATATAGGCCTATAACACCACTGAGTTGTCTCCTGATTTCCTTACACTCCTTACATCGCGCGCACGCACACACAAAGACATCCCCCATGGCAATATCATGTCCCGTACCCGATTGTTCCACAAACATTAAGCAAGCAGTGCATTTTAAAAGTCTGTGATTCAGAGGGCAACTGTCCCCCTCAGTTCTCCCCTGAGCCACAGCACTCCCATTAGCCTGAGCCTTTTGATTTGCTGCTCTGGTCTGAGTCATGATTTCGATTTAATTTCAATTTCAGTACAAAATTATAACTCTAAACTTGTATCCCAACACAGTTATAACGTTATATATATTTTTAGTATCAAAAGTATTATCTACGAGTTCCGTTTATATAACTTCCGTATCAAGTTATATATTAATTAATTATGTTACGTTTGTAATCTAAGTCGTTATGTGTATTTAGTTAAAAAGTACAATTTAATTGACAACAAGATTAATAGATTTTACTGATTAATTGATAATATTATATACTATAGTGTACTAAGCTAACGCTATCTAGTTCGGAATATAACGTTGTATCGTATAACAATGGCGGCAAATTACGAACGGTAAATCTACGGACACTTAAGTATTAATTAAGTTCCAAAATCTCGCTGTCTCAATTCAGAATAAACTAAGGATCCTGACTAGATCTAGAAGCTACTTACAGAAAATAATTTATTATAACAATTGGTCAATAAATCGGCTAAATATGGCTAAAAAACTTCTCGTTCAGCGGAGCTGCAAAACATGTAACACGTGGATTGGATACCCTTATCGATACTAAGTAATGATCGATACTAACTTTAAACTAAGTATCGTAACTAGGAATATAAACCTACTCTAGAAAATAAGTTAATATGCCAATTTAAGCTAATAAAACAGAAAAAACTTCTCTATTCCAGGAGCAGTAAAAACTTCGCCCGCGCAAGGCTACTCTCGTTCTCACTGTTGTGACTCACCGAGTTATGAGTTGGCAAAGTTTGTCTCGGGCTCCTTTCTCCCCTAGCAGACAAGACCGCCAACACCGTTTCGAATTGTGGTGAAAATTTATAGTGGTGAGAATGGTTTCCTCAATGGTTGCCATCTCAGAAGATCAAATCATGGCATCTTTTGATGTAGCGTCCCTTTTTTTACTTCCATCCCAGTTGAGCTTGCCATCACATGTACTAAGGAACTCTTGAACAGCGACCAGACTCTTGGCAATAGGACCAAATAACAACAGATGATATTTCCAACGCCCTCAGACTGTGCTTAACTGGTGGTTCAATTATGTTCAACGACTCCATTTACCAACAGGTGCATGGCACAGCCATGGGTTCTCCAGTTAGTTCAGTCACCGCAAACATCGCGATGGAAGAACTGGAGGGGTGTGCAATTACGAGTATGCCAGATCGCATTACCTTTTGGTGTCGCTACGTGGATGATGAGTTTGTAGTTATCACCAGAGATTCTGGAAACTTTGTCGCGTTTCATAAAATTCACCATTGAACTAGAGTCGGGCAATACCCTATCATACTTAGACACCCTTTTCGACGCGATGGCACATGTTTTAAGACAACATAGTGGCATAGTGGCATAGTGTTTTGTGAAAGGCGCCACCTGTGGTTTCCCACATCTGCACCATGGTACTTTGTGAAGAAGTACAGAATCTCTGTAAAAGCCAGAAAAAGTGTAATTTCTGGTTTCTGTCAGAGTAGTGTTATGTTTTGTTGTTGTGTCTCTGGCTGCTTGGCCGCAGAGCCCCTAGTGGGACCCCACGTTGCCCGCCACCACCACCACTGGGAGGTGAGCCAGGCTGCCCATTATACTCTGGCTGGCCTTTGCCAGGGTTGCCTAAGCTTCCTGACAAAGGTCAAGTGAAAAAAAAAAATAAATAAATAAAAATAAATAAATAAATAAAATAATAAAAAAAATAAAAAAAATAATAATACAAAAAAAAATAATAATAATAATAAAAAAAATAAATAAATAAAAAAATAAAAAATAATAATAAAAAAATAAATAAAAAAGTGGGGGGGGGAGAAAACAGAGCAGGAGTACGAGTTAGAAGGAACAGAAAGAGGGAAAGGAGGACGGACTGAAGTTAAGGAGCAGTCCGCTCTTTGTGAGGTGAAAATAGGGATCTGGGGGTGGGAGTTAAAGTAGCAGGGGACAGGTGCCCCTGCATGATCACCAAAGGCCAATGGACTCTGTATCCCGCACTCAGAAGTTCTCCAGAGTGCCACCAATCCCGCACCAGAACGGTGCCGGCTGATCCTACCCTATAAGGGGTTTGCAGCAGTATCCCGCACTCGATGAGTGCCAGCAGTCCCGCACCAGAATGGTACCAGCAGTGTTCCTACCCTTAAAGGATTTGTAAGTTGTTAAGGCAGTGTCCTCTAGCAGAGAAGGAGCTAACCCACGCCAGTCTGATTCAGGCCTTGGGCAGCATGATCCAATGTTGTTCTCATTTCAGCAATCTTGGCTAGCCTCAGTGCGAAGATTTCCTGCGCATACACAGTTAGTGCCCTGTATGTGTTTTCATCGAGCAGCAGCGAGGACTCTTGGTTTCGTGGATTCCTTTGAATTGCGGTAGCAAACTTGATTCTACTGTTGTCATAGGCAGGGCACTCATACATGAGATGCCCCCAGGACTCTTCTTCTCCACAATGGCACCGCGGGTCTCTTTCAATCCCCATAGCTGTGAGTTTCTGACGGAAGGGGCCGTGTCCAGTGATAATAAACGTCATGTGCAGACCAGGTGAGAACCAGGGAGGGGCTATTGGGTGAGTATGGTTTATAGTTGGGAGGAATCGCCTCGTGATGTCTCCATTCTGCGTGGTTTCCCAGCTCTGTTGCCATATCGCTTGTAGGTGTTGGGTGATTCTCCTCTTCTCTATTTTGGGGTCATTTGCAAGATCCAGCTGGAGATTTACTATTTCAGCTGATGTTCCTTTCCTAAGGTGGTAATATAGGCCTCGCCTGACTACTTCTAGGTAGAGTGGCTGACAACCTGTTAGAACTTGCAAGGCAGGGGTGCTAACAGTGCGGCACGCCCTACTAATTGATAGCAGCATGAACCTTTGAATTGTATCCAGCTTCTGTTTGTTTTTTGTTAGTGTAGCTTGTCTATACCAGGTGGAGGCACCATAGCAAACAATCGGGACAAATACTGCTTTGTATATGAGGGTCAGAGCTTTGTGCTTCAAGCCCCAGTCGGATCTGCTCACCCTCCTGATCATGGCGGCATACTTCCGGATTTTGGTGGCTAGATATTTCAGGTGGTTATGGAAAGTAAGACCAGAGTCAATGTAAATACCTAAGTATTTAACCTCTGTGTACAGTCGGATGGGGGTGAAGTTTAATTTCATCGTAGGTGGTCTTCTAATTTGTAGTCTGCCCTTGAGGAGAATGGATTTTGTTTTTTCTGCCGAGATGGTAAGGTTGTGCAAGGCTGCCCAGTTCTGGAGCTTCACAAGCGCCGCATTTGCAATAATTTCCAAGGACGACCTAGTGTCCGCACGCACCAACAGGACAAGGTCGTCCGCAAAGGCCAAGGGCTCAGCCCCCCCCCAAGGTCCAAGCCCAGGAACTCGTCCAAGACAATAGACCAGAGGAACGGGCCAAGCACAGAGCCCTGCGGACAACCCCGGTGTATGAATCTGGTAACTGTCTGATATTTGTTAGTAACTCGTACTTTTCTGTTGGTTAGATAAGACTTCAAACTGTTATATAGATTTTTAGAAACATTTGAGTGCCGAAGTCTCCGAAGAACGCTGGGCCACCACAGGCGGTCGAAAGCTCCAGCAAAGTCCACCAATATAGCAAGAGAGTACTTGAAAGCTGAGTGCGTTGCTTGGGTGATTAGATTGTTGACAGCGTCTTCAGTGCTGCAGCCTTTTTTAAAGCCATATTGTTTTTCTGAGGAGAGTTGGTGTTCCTCGTAGCAGGCAGAAAGTCGAAACAAGAGTAGACGCTCCAGTAGTTTGGCCATCACGGAGAGTAAGGCAATCGGGCGATATGAGGCTGGGTTCTGTGGTGACTTGTCCGAGTTTTTCAGTATTAGTTTTAAGGTTGCAGTCTTCCATGAAGCTGGGAAGGTGCCCTCTGCCAGGCACTTATTCTGTAGGCTTAGAAGTATAGCTGGACAGGCCTCAGCGAATTTTTTGAGAACTTCTACTTCCAGCAGGTCTGCACCTGGTGTTTTTCCATCTTTCATCTTGTTAATGGCCAGGTCCATCTCAAAGCCGGTGAACGGGGGCTCCACCGTTGCTGTGTGGTATTCTAAATTCTGGTTGATAATTTCTTGTTGCTGTTGCGTCAAGGGTGCCTCTTCAACAGGGTAAATGGTATCAAGAATGTTATTTATAGTGTCCTCCCAGGTATAGGTGGAAGTACCGTCTATTTTCAGTGTTGTATCAAGCACCTCACCACGTGGTAATTTATTAGTTACAATTTTGAAAACGATGCCCCAGGGGTTCTCATTTCCGGAGATAGACACCAGAGTTTGCCACGATTGCTTTTTGTTTTTGTGAATTTCTTTAGTATATTCATGAGCCGACCGGGCTAGCCGAGTGGGTAAAGTACCTGCCCGGCAACCCAAAGGTCGCGGGTTCGATTCTCGCCTCGGGCTTGGATCAAAGTACTGCAAAAACCTTGGGAGGTGCAATATGGCCACAGCAGCCGATGCGCCAACAACTACCAAATCAAAAAAAAAAAAAAAAAAAAAAATAGTATATTCATTTCTGACTGTGCGGTAAGCTTCCCTGGCTGCCGTAATCTCTTGGGAGGACATCGTCGCCCTTGCCCGCTGGAACATTTTCCTAGCATGGTGGACCCTTCTTCTTAGATCGTCTAGCTGGTGGTTCCACCAAGGGACAGCATACCTGTAGGGCCTTCTGCGTGGGATGGAAAGGTCGCAGACGCTTCTGATAGTAGCGGTAATGCTTTTTACACAGTCATCCGGAGTTAGTGTGTCAAAGAGTGGAATATCTTCAGGGAGTCTCGTTGACAGTTCTGTTCGAAAGCGCTCCCAGTCAGCCTTCTTGACGTTATAACGTATCACATCTCTGGGGACTGGAGGGGTACGTTCCAGAGAGCGAACCAGGGAGAATGAAATCGCTCTGTGGTCCGACGTAGTCCAGGATTCTTGAACAGTCCATCTGGCGAGCTTGACAGCAATATGTCTAGTCTATTGCAAGCCAATGTGTGTTGGCCAATTTATCAACTACCGTTCAGCACAAACGCGCAGCCATCTTCTTGGCACTGCGCGGACCTTGTTAACTCGCGCCTGGACCTACTCTAGGGATGAGAGGCGCACCGAGATTGCTAGGGTCAAGACGGATCTTGCGAGGTGTGGCTATCCCATCAGTACCCTAGACAGGTGTGGCCTACAGGACCTGACCACTTAGCGACCAACAGGAACATTGAAGGTAACGACTCCGCTGCGAGCGCCTTTATCCCATACTACCGAACCTATCGCAGCAGGTTTCTAGAGTCCTAAAATCTCATGGGATAAAGTGCGTACAGCTCCCGGGCAGGAAGTTGCGATCCCTCATCTATAGAGGGAAAACTTCGGTTCCCACCTTACCGAAACTTACTACAAAGTGAACTAGTCTACTGCATTTCTTGTCGTGACTGCACTGTTGCTACGTCGGAGAAACTGGCAGAAGGCTCTGCAAACGTATTTCAGAACACGAAAGAGCCATCCGCTTAGCCTCGGCCATTGCTGAGCACTTCTGGTCAACCTGACACGACATTGACCCAAGCCGCAATGTGATGGTTGTCCATCGGTCCTGCCTGGTTGGAGTCGTTGCACATCACATGCTCTAATACTTCGGTCAACAGAAGCAGTGGATGTCGTGCCCACCCTATTATTGTAGCAACCAGCCTCATGACTGACAAACGTTGGCAACGTTCCCATACATCACAACCACAGGCTTCAACTTCAAACAGTTAGTTGTTGCATCACGCAGTTTACTGTTCATGAGTGGCACTACACGCTCTTGAGTTCTTTCAGTTCCACTGATGAAGGTTTAGTTTGCATAATTGCTATTTTTGCAATTAATTAGAGAACAATTGGTGTAAAGAGTACATAAGATGTTTAATGAATTTCCCTTTATTAAAATATTTTTCAAATTTAATATCGTAATTAACTTTTTATCTAATAACTAACTCATTTCATATTCAATGATTCTAATTAATACGGATAATGAAAAGTTAGATTAATATTTCTCTATTCATTTTTTTCACGCATGAGAGATTTTCTTCTATAAAAAAATAGTAAATATAACTCATATTTACTACATTGGTTCTTCCACAGCAAAATTTCTCCTTGGATCTAATTTCACCCAAACTGATGGAGGTCTTAGAGGAAAGATTTTTACGAGAATACTTTGTCTTCTTTCCTTAAGGAAACTATCACGTATAAGATAGAACTTATTTATACAAATCAGCATAAATCCTTCGAGATAAATTAACTGAGCTATAAAAAAGACCGTTTCCTAGTAACAGCAAGAAGTAGGACAAACATGGATTCTTTCTTAGGCCATAAAGTCTGGACCTTTATCTTACGACACAGCTCGCTCTTCGAAAGTAAATTCTGTATTATTTCTTTAAAATTTATAAATGTATAATGAGCAGAAGGAATAAAAATTAACAAAGTGATCATCGTTAACAGTTATCCGATGGTACGAAAGAAGATATTTGTTGACAATAGACTTGAACTTCTGTAGACTGTAATTTTCAGGAAATACATATGAGGGAAGGTTGTTCAGGACAACAGAAGTTAAAGGAATAAATGCGGAAGAAGAAAGGTTGGTTCTGTGAGTTTGAAGTTGGACAATAAAAGGATGTTGGCTGGTGGCACGTGACCGGACTGCTTTGGAAGAGAGAGCGGGAATTATAGAAGCCAATTCAGAAGAAGAGTGACCATGGAAGTATCTATAGAAAAGGCATGCAGTAGAAATTGGACGACATTTTTCGAAGGGGTTCTTGAATTATGGTCTAGAAAACTTCGAATCGTAATGGAAATGAAAAGCTTGCCATATGTGATGGTTATAGGAGGGCAAATTTGTTGTTAATTATGAAGGGAATCATGTGATCTAATTGCTGAAATCTAAAGCTAGATGGATGTCCCTTGAGATCTTGTTCAGAAGCAATTAGGGATAAGGGAATAACAAAGCCTATCAGTACATAATGAGATGGAAGCAGGAATGGGAACCGAATGTATTTCTCTGTTGAAGGCGTAAAAAAGAGGGTTCATTTCCTGTGCTATGTGCGGAAAATTCACCAGTTCCATAAAATAATGTTTTTATTCTGATCTGACAGATCATTTCCAACGAGAAATGATCCAGCCATGTGCTGTTGACCAAAGGACTGAAAGGAGGATCCAGTCAGTGGGACAACTGACCACACAATACAACATGTGTCACAATCAATTTTAACGTGGACCATGAGTTGGACAGTAACATGATTGGGCTATCGCAGCCCATTCAAGGGTTATAATTATACGTATCTATATTATTCTCTCGACCATGGACCCCAGTACACCAGGCCCATTCGTTACCATTAATGTGCCAAGTTGCATTAACTTTCCCAATGGATGCAGGCCGAATAGCTGAGCTTTTATAGCACATATAAAAGACCAAATAAAAATAGAACGATTCTATCTATTTTTATTTGGATTTAAAATGAAATTTTGTTCTTGTGTTTGCTCCTTAACTTTTGAGCACTAGCGTATATGTCGTGTTTCGCCCCATTACAAAAATGTAAGCGGTATAAATCGATGCCATTAAGCAACCTCAAGAATCAACCAATGACGTCTCCTAGGCATTGAAAGAAAAAGCCTTTTTAACTGGTTGCCAAAGTTTTTAGACTTCATATTTGAATACGAGGGCCCCTGAACAACTTACACGATAATCTAACACGAAAAAAAAGATAGCGTGCAAGGAAAGTAATAAATGCCTTCGTAGTAGCAAGGGGATCGATAAAAATAGTATAGCCAGCGTAAGAAATTAGCATATCTGGAACGTGTTACCATTTTACAAAACACGTCACTGGATAAGCTCAAGATTTAACCGATGGAAAAAAAATTGTGCTCTGATCAACTGTAAATATGTAGAGGCAGTAATGACAGATCTCTAGATGGAGTTTTGCAAGTCACTGATCGCCGCAAAATGATGTAGACGAAACTATTTATGGTACATATCCTAAAGCTGTCACGTTTCCAGAAAACCAATTGCAAATCACACCTATTGGAATAAAGAAATATTCTATAGCATGGAACATATGAAAGAACTCTGGATTCTCCTCCACCTGTATAATTTTACCTTCGTCCCCATTCTTTAACTTAGCAAATACTACTGAAGTAAATTCTGCTGATTCAGAACAAATTCAATAGTGCTGAACGATTTCCTTTCTCTTAACAAATATTGACAAATCCAGTGAATAAACATCCTGTTAGCAAAATATTGATAAATATTAACAAATAATTGACAAGTCCAGTGAATAAACATCATGTTAGCAAAATATTGATAAATATTAACAAATAATTGACAAATCCTGTTAACAAATATTGATAAACATTAACACATATCGACAAATCCTGTTAACAAACATCCCGTTAGCAAATATTGACAAATATTGATAAATCCTGTTAACGAATATTAACAAATAACAAACGTTGAAAAATATTGAAAAATCCGCTTAAAAAATATTGAAAAATCCTGATAACAAACCTCGAAAAATTCCGTTAACAAATATTGAAACATCCTGTTGACAAATATTAACAAATATTGAAAAATCCTGTTAACAAATATTAACAAATATTGAAAAATCCTGTTAAAAAACGTTCAAAAATATTAACAAATATTGAAAAATATCCTGTTAAAAAACGTTCAAAAATATTAACAAATATTGAAAAATATCCTGTTAAAAAACGTTGACAAATATTAACAAACAACAAAGCTGACAAATATTTTTTAAAAAATCCTGTTAATATTAAAAAATCCTCTTAACAAACGTCGAAAATTTCGATTAACAAATATTTATAAACATCAAATAACAAATTTGTTAACAAATATTGAGAAATCCTGTCAAGAAACACAAACATTCTGTTAACATATATTTACAAATGTCAAATTTGACAAATATTGAAAAATCCTGTTAACAAACGTTCAAAAATATTAACAAATATTGAAAAATCTTGTTAACAAACGTTCAAAAATATTAACAAATATTGAAAAATCTTGTTAACAAACGTTGACAAATATTAACAAATATTGAAAAATATCCTGTTAAAAAACGTTCAAAAATATTAACAAATATTGAAAAATATCCTGTTAAAAAACGTTGACAAATATTAACAAATATTGAAAAATATCCTGTTAAAAAACGTTGACAAATATTAACAAATATTGAAAAATATCCTGTTAAAAAACGTTGACAAATATTAACAAATATTGAAAAATATCCTGTTAAAAAAACGTTGACAAATATTAACAAATATTGAAAAATATCCTGTTAAAAAAACGTTGACAAATATTAACAAATATTGAAAAATATCCTGTTAAAAAACGTTGACAAATATTAACAAATATTGAAAAATATCCTGTTAAAAAACGTTGACAAATATTAACAAACAACAAAGCTGAAAAACATTTTTAAAAAAATCCTGTTAATATTGAAAAATCCTCTTAACAAACGTCGAAAATTTCGATTAACAAATATTTATAAATATCAAATAACAAATTTGTTAAAAAATATTGGGAAATCCTGTCAAGAAACATTTATAAACATTCTGTTAACAAATATTTACAAATATCGTGTTAACAAATATTGAAAAATATTTGTTAAGGGGATTTTAATATTAATATTAAAAATCTTAACAAACGTCAAAAATGTCGGTTAACAAATATTTATAAATATCAAATAATAAATTTGTTAACAAATATTGAGAAATCCTGTTAATATTAACAAAAGTAACCGGGTATCTGCGTATATCAAAGAAATATGCAGGTATTCACTTCTAAAACGTCCCATTTTTTCTCTCAATAACACATAGCACCCTGAGAAACCCACATGCTGCCACCCATCTGCCCAATTAACATTATAATGACACAAGTTGTTGCGATATCCGAGAAATTTTGTCTCTAAGCTACAAATTACCAACTTTTATTCCAGGATTCTATAAACTGAGATTATTTTTAACTCCCTAATGAAAATTAACAGTATTCCTGCGAAGTTGAAATAGCTCCTATTCATATCTTTATTAAATTGTACATTTTACAATCATGTTAACGATCATTGTCCAAGTTATTGGTTTAATGGGGATTCTTTATGCCTAACCATAGTTGTTTATGGACGTCTACATACAATCTCCAAATGTCAGAGTCCGACGAAACAGTAAAAGTGTAAGCTAATGGCATCTTCAGTCATATTAGCTATTCCAGCCAATTAAAGACATTGCCCTTATAAACAGAAGAACCGGGAGAAGCCTTTAAGGAGGTAACAGAAGGCTCAGGAATTGCAGATGCCGGGTTCAGTCATTCAATGACTTGATGAGTAATTTTAGCGTTCTCTTTGACCAAAGTAATTTCACAAACAGCTGCAGCATTTCTAGGGAAAACTAATTCCTTTTAAGGTGATATAAAACTTCATTTAAATCGCCACGTTATCATACAAAATTCGTAATTATTCATTATGTTTCATTCGTTTCATTTTAGGTAAGTGCTCTCCAAGTAATTAGATGACAAGGTTATGTAAGATCTCTTTCATAACCGTATCAGCCTCGTAAAAGGTTTCAAAATCTCAATTACATCAAAGTCCTCTGTGATAACGCGCAGATGGAGTAGCTTAATGAATTCGAAAACCGCTTATGACATCTTTAGATGACTGAACAAACCAAGATGGATACAATGGACAAATAACTGAAGAGCAGTCATTTCAAAATCACTACTGATTAATAGCTTCGTTCTCATCGCAGTTAATATGTAGGGTAATCAATACATGTGGAAATATTTTTATGGAGTGTTTTTGAAGCGCAAACATTGATAAAGAATAAAAGACAGAAGAAATAACAGAAACGCTGTTGGGCAATTATCAACTCTTCTATCAAAGCTAGTTATGAATAGATGTGAAGGCGTTTTGAGCTTTTAGTGTGCGTGGAAATATTTTGAAAGAGTTGGTTCAGTTTTTGGTGTTTTTAGTATTTTTATAAT
The DNA here is from genome assembly GCF_048544385.1 of Mastigoproctus giganteus. NCBI lineage: Eukaryota > Metazoa > Arthropoda > Arachnida > Uropygi > Thelyphonidae > Mastigoproctus > Mastigoproctus giganteus. The sequence continues at coordinate 191,492,881 of NC_143582.1, read as the reverse complement.
TAGGCAAGGAGCAACTTGGGTATTAAAATCATTAGACATTCATTTCTTTTCGTGAGGATTTTTTTAATGTTCTGTTAATGAAAAGTAGTATTTCTCCAACAGCCAAACGTCAAGTGTCCAAGAGCTGCATGTGATTCACGAACAACGGTTTGGACATCCCCCTGATACACTCATTTCGCTACTTTCTATTCTTTTGAAAAGATCAAGTCCGAATTTAAATCTTTTCGAAGATTGGAAAAATTCTTTTAAAGGGACTTCTTTAATGAGAGATGTAGTTGGTAGAACTCTGGAGAATATTGCATCGTGTCCCTGTGTTATCTTTCTGCTCATTCTTAAACCATGTCATTTCTGAAGTTAATCAGCTTCCCCACGCAAATAGTTATGTAAACAATACTTGCAATACGTTGATGTAGGGATCAACAGCTTCCCATTGCATTAAATGTTTGCTTCTGAGGGCCCTTAGGGTGGGACAATCATAAGCTTAAATTACCACATCAGCCTTGATCTACAACATCAGCTTGCATGACCGCTACTTATTGAAGAAAGTCAACTCATTCCAATTAGTCAGACCAAAGAGACCATTGGTATCTTTGGTCTGACCTCTCCTTCCTTCTGAGAGGAGCCCAGTGACCGATATTAGGTCAATACTCTCTGCTTCATAAAAGCGCCCCTTTCTTTCACCAGTTTTTCTATACCACAACTTCCTCGACTCATCTCTATGGAAGTTTCATACACTAATCCGTTTTGATTATTGCGTCATGGAACCTCTTTAACATCGCTGTTCCTCAGACCTAATGTCTCCTCCATAGTTAATCTGGATATTATGAAATTAAGGTGTAATTTGCTAGATTATCCCTACCTTTCATACAGTGGACATTTTACAAACCACATTCTTTTCTAGGCTATCATTTTGTTTCCCTTAACTCCATTAGCTTATGAACCATGATGGACTATAGCAAAACTATTAAACTTCATGTGTACCTTCGTGTGATCAATGTTGCAATAAAGGTACTCACTTTCCTAATCCCTCTCAGGTTAGTAATAATATCACCTTTTTGCTTCCAACCCTGCTTGATCATTTGCATCACGATGTACACGATGCAGATTTTCAGGTAGTTCCATTAACTCTTTTAGGGTGGGGTATATTTTTTTGGGCGAGTATATTTTTTCAAATATGCGTCTCGTGATTAATTTTAACGGTTGTAGTTGCACACTGGTGTACAAAATTTAAGGACCAGTCAGGTCCTTAAAGTGTCCTTATAGGAGTGGCCTGGATATGGGAAAAGCATACGAAAGGAACTTCTTGAGGTACAGAAATGATGAAGGAAACAACACCGACACAACAGCGGAAATAAACCGGTACAGAGGGACTTTATTCAACATAGCACTGGCTGCCATGATACAGATGCATCACTGCCAAAGATGGAACAAAGGGAAGAGGTGGTCCTCAGTACGAGATATAGCCACCTCTATTTCGATGCAGGCTTTGCACCACCTGTCCATACTTAGAACAATGTTGTTGATAAGTTCTTGTGGTAACATCGTCCATTCCTCTGTCAGCGCCATCTTCAGCTGGTGAACATTTTCTGGTGGGCGTGCTGCTAGGCTTTACCTCAGAGCGTCCCAAATGTGTTTGGTGGGATTTAGATCGATGGAATGGGCAGACCAATCCATACGAACAATGTCCTCACTTTCCAAAAACATACAACAGCTGCAGTGCGATGGTGTGGCGTTATCATCGATAAATACGAACTCGGGGCCAATGGCACCTCGGAACAGAGGCACATGGGGAAGGATTACCTCAGTACAGTACCGCCTTCCAGTATCTGGAGTTGTGTACGTCCATCCAAGATAACGCATCCCCAGACGAGAATACCTCGACCGCCATATTGATCCCTTTCTGTGATGTTTGCAGGGTGATACCATTTGCTAACCTCTCACCAGATTAGCTGACGACCAGACTCGCTGCTGAGTCTGAATCTACTCTCGTCAGTAAAGAGTGCCTTAAGTAAAGATTTTGTAGTTGTAACCTTTAGAAATAGCGTTGGTCCTTAAATTTTGCACACCAGTGTAGTAGGATTTTAGGAGCATTAGATTTTAGGAAATACGGATGTAAATTCCGTATTTCCAGGAGAAAACACCATGGTACCTACCCTCGCCTGAGACCGACTAACTCATCCACGTTGTGAAAAAAGGCCCATAAAAATTCCTCACGTCACGGACGCGACTTGAACTCGGGTCTTTTCCACCCAATGTGGCGAGGACTGCAATTCTAACAACTGTGGTACACACGAGGGCAATTTTAAAAGTCGTTCAAAGTGTTTGTGATTGGAGCAGATGTCCTGGAAAGCATGACTCATCATTTCTACTTGACTTGAGATAAAACTTATGGACTGGAAAAGAATCAAAAAGATGTATCATTCTACGCTTGATATCATCGACTCTGTGCTTATTCATTATCTTATTGTTCGAATAAAGCAAAGATTATTATCATTTCAGTTTGCCATGAAACTATCATTTCAGTTGGATGAAAATCTGTCTTCAGATTTTCATCCACCTTTAATTTGTATCTAACGAGATTCCATTATAACGAATACTTTCTATTCTCAGTTCTCGTTATAACAGAATTCCACTAAAAGCATATATGAGTTTATTATTAATGTATCATTATTTAAAATTATTATTTATGATTATGATTAAATTTTAAGAAAAACTTAACAATCACTGACCTGATCCGAAATAATTGTTATTAAATTAATAATTTTTTCCTAAAAAAAAAAAACTGTTAGAAATATTATAAAGTTATATTAGTAATTTAAAACTTAAATTAAAGAATAAAATCTTAAAACACGATTAATATATCTATAATTAAAAAAAAACACCATCATTTATATTTATATGGTCTTTTGAAATAACTTTCTTTACCCCTAAATAAGAAGTTTGGGATGATTCTATCTTTCATCATTCGATTTTGGGAGATTACGATTTTATGACCGAAAAACAAACAACGCCCTCGCAGGGTTTACGACACCCCCTTAATGTCGATAAGTCCTTACAAAACTACACGTTATTATCCTGGCGACTTTCACCTACTTTTTCTTCCACGCGCTTATTCCTCATCTCTAGGATGCGAGTGATCAAGGATCATAGGCAGCAGAGCATTGGCGTTGCCATGACGTCATTCCCGCTTCTCCTCAAATAGTAGCGCGACATATAAAACGCATCCTTTCGCTTGTTGAAGACCGAGCAGGTAACCTGATCAACCAAGACAAATCGAGGGACCCCCCTTGCATAGACAGTGTTATCTGAATAGCGATACCCTTGCTCTCCGATACTTTATTTCTGCAGCTGCTAACCGACTCCCCATCCTCTTCATCCACCGCATCTCTATCAGGTGAGTAAAAATATTTTTCTCACATTCCTTCTTTTCCACACCTGTGGATTCTGCATGCTGCGAAAAGCGAATGCTTTTATTTAGAATGCTTAGTGGAGTTAAGTTAGAAAAAAGCTTTGTTGGTTGACTCTACTTTGAAATATCGTTTTCGAAGTTGTTTCGATCCGATTTTTGTTTGGTAATGCAGTTTTAAATTGGAATAATCATGCGTATAAATTCTAATGATCTCTATTGAGATCATTCTTCCATTTTAAGAGATATTTGAGAGTCATCGTTCAATCTGAAAAAAATAATTGCGTTAAAACCTCGCTAATACGAAGAGTCCCAAATCCGAAGTTGTCATTTGATGAATTGTTTAAAAGCTAGTACTTCATTTAGGTGTTTTTGAACGATGTAAATGAATCAGAGAGAGTTGCCACGGTATTGCACAACATTCAACGGATAGTTTTAGCTAAATTACAACTGGGAAAACTAATATCGTGTTATCAGTAGGTATAATCACCGTCCTCCTATACTAGGCAGAAAAGCAATGAGTACGAATCCCATGAGATTTGCTCGCTATAGGAGGTACAAGAATGATAGAAAGTTTGCGCTACCAAATATTAATAATTAATATTTATTAATTCTTTTATTTTCAAATTATGTTTTTAAATAATTATAATAACTACACTGCTCGACAAAATTAAAGAACACGTTTCTAGAAAGGGTGGTGTAACCCGCGCAGCTTGCGATGAAGTGGCACGACATTGGTATGGTGGTGTACCATAGAATAATGATGAAATGAGGGGACAGCGAGAGACATAAGGGACATTTATAGGGATTGTATAAGAATTACCAAAGCGGACACATTACAGAAGTCTAAACAAGATACTCAAAAATTGTCAAATGACATCAGTAGGGCGTATGATCCCTTCCAACGATCAAACAGGCCTGACAGCGGTGAACCACTTTGATATATAGGGTTCTATAAGATTCGGTAGCAACAAATCCCATTCTTCCACCAGTACAGACCTTAGCTCACCAAGTGACAGAGGAGTTGGCTTTCGGCGTGCAATTCGACGACACATGTTCGATCGGATTTAAGTCTTGTGACTCTGCTGGCCACAGCAGTCGTTGGATATCTTCCATTCCAAAATATTCCTCCACCACTTGAGCTCTATGTGCAGTGGCGTTGCCGGGCATGAAAAGAAAATCTGGGCCCACTGAATCGCTAAAAGTCGCACGTCGGATTCGAGGATCTGTTCTCGGTACCTCTGCGCAGTTACAGTACCCCTATCAAAAACATGAAGGAGGTGTGGCCATTGATCATTATTCGCCCCACACGAGAACACCACCTCCACCGTAAGTGTCCCTAAATCTGATTGCGGAGGGATGGTTCCGCATTTCTCGTTATCTCCAGATGAAATAACGTCTGCTCTGGAATCTGTTTGTGGGCTAAAACAGGACTCATCAGAGAGCAGAACTGTGCCCCATTTGTCAGGGCTTCAAGTTACCTGTTCATTGCACAAGTTTCGACAAGTTCTGCGGTGATTCAACGGGCTTCCTTGGGTTGAGTCCGCTTGAATTGAGCCTTCTTCACACAGTCCGATTGTAAATGTTTTCAGCTGTTCCTGCAGCAACCTCAAGAAACAGTTGATGACAGGACATCGTAGGTCTCCGTCTTACAGACAGATAGGGTCTGTTCTGGTTGACGTAGCCCTCAGGCGACCTTGTCCAACTCTTCGGAAATTAAGCGATGTGGTCATAACCCGTGTGTTTATAGACATAAATAATTTGCATAACGTGTGGCTCTGTAAAGTGGTTGATCATTTTCGATTGGATATTCGGAATTTGATTGCCAGGATGCATATCATACGACACTTTTCACAATAAAATATTCATGAAAAACATTTTGTTCTATTAATTTTGTCGAGCAGTGTATAATGGTAATAAGTGAATAATAAAAATTACAAAAAATAGTCACTCTTTTTCCGAATTTCTGATCCGATCCTCTAAAATACCTTTGTACACAAAATGCGCTTCATTCATCCTGGTTGAATAATGATGAAATGAGGAGAAGAATCATTGCGAAAGAATCACTGCCTCTTCACTAGATTGTACGAAACCTTGCACACAGGCTGGATGAAATGCTCAATTGCTTCGCCTGTGAATTGGATGTCTGGCATCAATTGATTACGAGCAAAATTTGGATCCGCTAGACACAACTTTCCAATTATCAACAGTTTTTATTCCTTTTAGCCCATATTAGCCTCGCTATTTTTATGTGCGGCCGTTAGTCTTTGTTGGAGGGCCCTACTCCCGATATCAGTATTACGCAATTCTCTTCGCTCTCTCAGAAATTGTCTGATGAGGTGCTTGGTTAACTGATTGCAAGAGTTTTTGTCTTGATTTTTATGAAAATTCTAACCACGAAAGGTATTAGAAGCTATAGTGCTTAGTACCATGCGTGGGTTGAAAGTTCGGATGATAAAAGAAGACACTGATTTACATTAGACGGGAATTCTATAGATTATATTTTTCAGGAAATACCCGTGAAAGGAAGTTGAAGGAATAAATGAGGAAGAAGGAAAGATGGTCTGTGAGTTTGAAGTTGTAGAGTAAAAGGGCGCAGACTGGTTGCGGCACGTGTTCGAGCTGGTTTGGAAGAGGGAAGAGGAATTATAGAAGCCAATTCAGAAGAACGGTGCCCATGGAAGTATCTATAACAAAGGGATGCAGCAGAAACAGAAAGCATGTGAGACTGAGAGTGGAGAGACTTTGTAAGAGGTGGGTTATTAACCTAGCTGCCCGCTTTTAAATGGAAGCCTGAGACCTGAGAGAGAGATTATGGGGCGCCTCCCAGGTGTGGGAAGAGTATTGCATGGTAGGGTGCATTTGAGATTTGTACACATAGTGTTTAGAAGAAAATGAAAGCCGAGAGCCAAAGATAAAATCCAGTTTTTTCGAGGCGCAGAAAGCAATATTCGTGATGTGCTTATACTAAGAGAGATAGAAGTCAGGATAATCCCTAATAGAGATGTGCAATCTTGTCTATAAATGTGAATGTCATCGAAGATAAGCGTAGAACCTGTAGACTCCTTTTTGCGAGATATAAGACATGACTCAGTTTCAGAAGGATTGAAATTACCTGGATATCAGCATTTAAAGGAATTGATAGTCAATATTCTAGAAGTTGAAGGTGTTTGTGGAGGGGAAGATTTTTCAAAGTGGAAGATGGAATGCCATTATCATCTGCAAAACTATGGATAGGATTTCCAGTCAAAGGAAGAAGGTTATCAGTATATAAGAGTTGGAGAAAGAACTGAACCTTTAGGAAAACTAGCATTAGTGGAAGAGTTAGAAGACAGAATCGTCTACCATCACCAGCAGTGAGCGGTCAGAAAGACAACTGGATACCCAATTAGAAAAAACAGAAAGCAGTCTTCCATAAGATGGAAGTTTATTTAAAAGACCATTATTTTTGAAATCGTTTTTCGTTTACTAGAAGAAATATTCATTGTCGATCTAAATGACATCCTGTTGGATGTCCTTTAGACTTGCTTAATGGGATCACTCCCCTTTTCCGTACACTGTAATTCAATTGCTTTAAACAAATTCAATTGTTAACCGTATACTGTTAACAACTGCTTTTAGCAAACACACATAGAGACACAGCCCTCGTGGGTAGCATAGTCAGTAGGATCACCTTCCTCCCCACACACGGTGGAAAAGACCTGAGTTCGATCCCGTCGATTACGGGAGGAATTTTTGCAACGTAGCTGAGTTAGTCGGTTTCAGGCGAGGTAGCACGGTTTTTCTCCCGGAAACTCGGGTTTTTCGTCCCTCAAACAGATACGCGACCTCACAACACACGCAGTTTTCAGGCAATATACACGGAGCAACGTGGCCTTAGTCGCCGATGCTCCAAAATCCAACAGCTAATCAAACATGGAAGATACACATTTTCAATTTGTTGTATGTCCTAAATACCTCAAACGACTAATTTTTTGTCCAGTGTCTGCAGCATAATGGCTGTAGAATGTACTGTGTTCTAAATCCATCTTTCATTTGTCTTATTTCAAAAGTTAATGTATAATTAATCACTAATAAAGAAAACCTGGACGGGTTGTTTTTACCCTCTAGACATTTGCTTAGAAGTATAAATCCAGCCATATTGCTCCGTGTATATTGTCTGTAAATTTCGTATGTTCTTCGGTCGATTTTCTGTTTTTCTGGATGAAAAACCCGAGTTCCCTGGAGATAAAACCATGCAACTCTCGCCTGAGACCGACTACCTCAGCCACGTTGTAAAAAAGGCCCATAAAAATTCCTCACGTCATCAACGAGACTCGAACTCAACTTTTTTCGCTCATTGGTAGTTGCTATGCAGAAACTGTATTAAAACTTATTCCAATGTGTCCAATACAATAACTGCAAAGTTTGAGTCAAAGATGGCATCGGAGGTATAAGGAAATATTCCTTTACTGTGATAGATATGTATCTGCAGAAACAAAATCAAAGAAGATTCAAACTTCCAGCCAAAACGTTGGCAAGAATCAATATGTATCTGCAGAAACAAAATCAAAGAAGATTCAAACTTCCAGCCAAAACGTTGGCAAGAATCAATATAGCAGTGTTTTCGTCTCATAGCAGGGGTGTTTGTCATTACAGCTTCCATCTTGAAAGACATTTCTTTCTATTTCAAGCAAACTTTCGCTTAAAATGCAACTGAAAACAAAACATTCATTTCAGTGTTTCAAAATTACACTGAAGTTCATAATAATTGATCTCCTATCATAACGAATATGCTTTTTTTACCCGTTCTATTGGAAGATTTGAGATTTTCATATTACTGTTAAAAAAACCACGGAACTGTCTTCATGGAACCAACAGACCAATCATCACTGGAGCTTTGGAATAAGTAATTTTTTTTCTGCTTTTCAACCTCAGCTATAAAATCTAAAAAGAACTTTAACTACAAAAGGACTCCTCTATGGATGATATAAAATGCCAAACTCTACTAGTCCCAGATCTCCACCTGCACATGATCCGTCTTCTTTCACCTTCAGGCAAACAACCGAAAGTTTGTAGTAGACGAACACCTAAATAACTACTTCAGACACCTTTTTCCCCCTTTGTGCTTTTCAAAATCTTATCTGAAGACGTGGTTTTACTTGAGGCGATTATAAGTTCTTTTTTCTTGAATAAAAATATTTATTTTTTACTTTCAACATTCACTTTATACTTCTAGATATTCTTTTAACTTCGTTTGATATGAAATCATTTCTAAACGAAACTTTTCATTTAAAAGAATATGAAAAGAAATTCCAGAGTATGGAAAGATAGTGAACCGAAAAAGGGTGGATTTAAGACTGAATTAAACATTTACTCTGAGTATTTGAGTAGATAAATACAGTATTATTCGATAATTGTATTTTCTGTGATATTTTAAGCCAATAACGCGAGATTTATTTCTATCAATTCAACTGGATCTTGAAGAGGACATTTACAAACAGCTAAAGAATTGCCCTTGTCTCTATTTATGGATTTTCATTCCACTGGGATGAAAAACTATTATCTGTGTAGCTCGGTGTTCATAAATTTTCGTGTCATCCAGACTTTCTCATCTTCAGATCACAAGAGATGTTTTATTCTTGAAGTTTCTTAGCTGCCAATACCGAATTTTTTGACAATATTCGTCTCCTGACGCAAACATAATATTCTCAGTCCAGTGTCTTTATATTTTGGCATTTTTTTTCTAAAAATAAATTTAAAAATAATTTTTTTTAATAATTCACACAATAGAGGAAGGTTCCCAATGACAATGCTTGAAGATAAGTAGATAATTTCTTTTAATTCTCTCTTCATCTTTCTTTCCTGTTTAATTACACAAATTAGGAGCAACGCTGCAATTCGAAATAATTGTAATTGAGGCAAATAATTTCCATCTTTTTTATCCTTTTCGTATCTGTTATTAATATCCATTTCGGATTCTTTTAACTAGAGTTAATTAAATCCTCCCGTTAATGTATCATAATTAAAGAATATAGCTGTCATCACGCGTGGAAAATTGTAATTTCCATTCACGATTACACAATTAGAAAATTAAAATTCATAAAAATGCTACAGATCTTGAATTATTTCAAAACTAGGCAATGCTCTTGTCGTTCTGACAGATGAGGAGAAAATAAAATATTTAAAATTGATTACTTATGTTATAAATAATATGTCGTTAAAAATAGGGAAAAAATAAATCAATTAAAATGAACAAAAATACGCCATTTTATATTATAAATAAAATAATACCTTCTTATAATTTAAAAAACAGAAGTTTTTAATGCCTCAGACCGACTAACTCAGCCACGAAGTGAAAAACGCCCAAAGACCGTTTGAACGGTCTTCGATTCGGTATGATGAAACTTTTAACCGCTAGCACTTCAGCATGAAACGCAAGTAACTAGCAGGAATCTTCCTGCTTCATGATATGCATGACTAGAGCTGAAAAGCAACGAACTCAAAGTAGCTGGAATGCTATGGCTCGGAAGAGAATGGACAGTTCTCCTACGGCCTTGCAAAATGTGCTACTTGTGCGATGTTTGCGGGCTTAAAGGACATCATACAGCCAAGGGTGTGTATGTGTGTTGCCATAAGAATTCACGTCTTGTTTTCCACTGGTCTTCTGGGAGAAACCCGTTACCATGTGGAATTTATGATTTTGGTCTTTTGAAAACAGCGTTAAAGGGAAATTTTTAAACTTGGACTTGAAACCAAAACTGCCTTCGAAGAATAATTTCGTCAATAGCTGATGTTTTCAAGAAGAACTACATGGACTATTGAAACGATGGGATGTGTGTCTAAATGCTAAAAATAATTTATTTTAATTTTTCTAATGAAATATTTTTAAAAGCAAACGTGTTTTATTTGAACAATCCCCGTATGTACGTTAAATCAATGTTTTTTTATCATTACAACCTCAATGTTATTTGTTTATCCTCGAAAGCAATGAGGTATCCGTGTATTATGTACGTAAACTACGTATATTCTGTGACAGTTCGCCTATTTTGGCGGATAAAAAAACTTGAGGAAAGAGAACGGTGCATGGTGGGCAAAAGCCAATCGAAACTCCTCGTGTAGTGATGAGATACGAATCCAATCCTTTTAAGCACGGTTTTTGCGGAAGGACAGAAATTGTAACTGATCTTGGACTTTTACTTGCCGGCAAAATACACCCACTAGACGCCAAAAATTAGAAGCCTTTATTCAATATCGAGTAAGACCAGCCGTGGCCAGAATTACAGTACCCATCGTGGCACAGATTCCATAGGAGAAGGTGGGTGTAGCTCCATAATCTTTAATCAAGATATTTGTTAGCTGCTGTGCCTTGACCCGCAGAAAACTGTGAAGCCCAATTACCCTTTCCAACATATCCCAGATATTCTCAATTGGATTCAGATTTGAAGAATTAGGCAACCAGGGTAGAGGTTGAAAACCTTGGGAATGTTCGTCGAACCATTCAGATGGAATTTTTGCACGGCAAATAGTTACGTTGTCGTCTTGAAGAAGCCATCTCAATCCGGGTAAAAATGAAGCGCTGCATGTTGAAATTGGTCTGATAAGACAGAAAGATATTCACTGGAAGTAATACGACCTTCTAACGGTATGAGAAGAACGTAACCCATACCATGATACTACTACCTCCAGCTGCTTGAGTGGGAAACTCTATTAGCGGTAGGCACATAGAGCTGATGTCGCTTTCGGGTCACAAACAGGAAGAGATCCAGCGACTGCATGGTTCAGTGAAGTTGGGTGAGGTGGCAGCTCTCATGGCAGCCGAATCATGTTGCTGTCCATATATTTGGCCCACTACTGAGGAATGGTTTACTCAACATTGCTGAGTAAACCATTCCCCCATATTATAACCCTGGCCTACAATGTTATCGCCAAGCATGATGGATTCATTTTCTGAATATTCTGATTCCATCATCTTCATAATTCAACCAGAACCAAGTTAATTTTGTTGGTTTTTATTACGAGAGATCACAATCTTAGGCCATATTGTGCTAGTGTGTTATGCCTGCACAAAAATGAGCGTCCATGGGCCGATTTTCATGTGTGTGGTTCGAAAAATATGGAATTAATCAGCGAGAAAAGCTCTACTCCTTCCTGAGGTCGGATAATTATAACTCCGAGTGAAGAGACCTTTAAGAATTTCTCTGAATGGACCTGAATCCATATCTCTTTAATGAGTGATAGGCTAGGCTTCTTCTACAGTTACGAAATGGATAAATTGTGATCACGAATGGGATGCACGTGGTTGGCGAATGTTCATGCAGGCTCTGGCTTCCAGACTTTGACTCGCCATTATCAGGAGCCCTAACGCGTACTACGAGAACACTCCCACACCATTACTCTTCTCGCGGAGATGGGGGAAACCCCTGATGCCGTCTGACACTAAATACACCTTACACCATTACTCTTCCACCACCAGCTTGTCCTGTTGATAGCATGATAAATTCCTTGATTCATGCTACCGTTACCATATCCTGGTCTTGCCACCAGCATCGAACAACTGGAACCAGGATTCGTCGGACCAGACGACTGTTTACCACTCGTCGAGTGTCTATCCTCTGCTATAGATGCTGAATTCTGATGTACCCTTTGCACACCACTGCCTTTTTACTGAGCTCTCATTAGACTGGTTGTGGTCCATCGCTCTCGGTCAACTTCTCATATCAACAATCTGTCTTCGCCCAAAGGACAGTCGTTATACGGATGCTTACGTCGGCACGTGTGGCGCTGACTATCAAATCGTGTTCAAAGCCAGTGCGGCTTTGAACACGATTTGATAGTCAGAATGGGGAAGGAATGTTTGAATATCAGGACGAAATGGGAAAGAGAAATGGAGAAGACAGTAAAGGATAAGATCAGGATTATCAGCGACTGCCGATACTAGAGAAGAAAATGTTCCCAACGAACATCGAGAGATCGGTTGAAAGGAGATGGGGAAAATTCCAGGATGGAAGCTGGAACATTATCTAAAGTAAAGATTTAAAAGAGTAAAGGGAAGGATAATCAATATTCTATGGTCAGTTTTTCTGTTTTGTTTGAATTTATCGACTTTATTGGTTGTCACATAATACATAGTCGACAGAAGATAATTTATCGTGACAATATAGTGGTATCGGGAAAGCTCTATTCAGGTCACAACTAAGAGTTCGAAGTTGATATATTGGTGAACCTTCAGGGTCTGGAATGGTAATCCAATACGTTCAAATAGCTTCTTACCAGCTGAACCCATTTCAGCACTACATTCACGTACACCAATTAAAACTACAATTCCATCAACACAAGAAAGCGAAAACGCCTTCATCCTGGAGTGTGTGTATGCTCTGCAACTGTAGGTTACTCTTAAAAAGAATGAAACTGTGTTAACTGCTGGTTGAAAATAAAAATCTGTAATTCTCTAGACCTTCCTAAATATAGATAAACTTTTACTTGGTGTAATTTCTGAAATTATTAGTACTGTTGCCCAGAGTTATCTGGTGTAGCATCTTAACCGTGTTCGATAGGAGAAAGATTGGACGCTTTCTCGTGACTCAAGAGTTTCCAGTTTCCTTTATTTCATGAGAACCTCCGAATACATTTTGGGGTCGGTCACTTTTTTCGTCCGTTAAATCGAGAGTTAGCTGTACAAATTAAAATTTATGTATGAAAAAGATCTGAGAGGTTTCTTTCAGGGGTGCACCTAGGAGTGTTGAAAGCCAAATGGTTGGACAAACAAATTCTTATTATGATTTTTGAAAACATTAAAATGAAATGCGTATCTTCCGGCTAAGTGGCCCCCTAAACTACCCTTAGGACGATTGCTAAACTGGCTACCTAACCTGTCAACTACAATACGCACTTTTATGGCTTCCCCGGGAATTGTCGTGAAGATCTAAGAGGAAAGACGGCCCTGCATCCAATAGTCTCTGGCTACCAGCCTAAAATGAGGTGGAATGTCTTCATGCATAACCATAACAAATGAACTTTGTTGTCAACAAAGGAAATCATTTCTTTAAAAAAAAAATTGGAATAAGATTCGCCGGTTAATCTTCCAGACAAAATAAAAGTATCGATTAAGCAGTCGATAATAATTCCTAACCGTACATTGATACTAAATTGTTGCTGGTGCCTTGACTGGATGATGGCATTGAATTCTTTTCTGTGCAGTGTTGTGAAAATTGATGACACCATTTCCTGCGAAGCCCACTTCATCATCCGAAAACAATAGAGGATAGAAAAAAAGAGGATCACAAGCACACTGTTGTAGGAACCAAGTACAAAAAGCTTCTCATTGTGGGCAATCAGCTTCGGTGAAATCCTGAATATAACACAAAGTGGTAATTTCTGTAAAATTTTCCACAAAGTCACATAGTAGGCTTGTAGCAGGGTTTTAAGAGCATCAGCGACTAAGGCCTATTGCTCCATACATATTTTCTGCAAATTGCGCGGGTTCTGTGGTCGATTTTCTGTTTACTGGACGAAAACCCCGAGTTTATGGGAGAAAAACACCATGCTACACTCCCCTGAGACCGATTAACTCAGCCATGTTGTGAAAAAAGCCCATAAATATTCCTCACATCTACGGGACTCGAACTGAGGTCTTTTCCACCCGGTGTGGGCAGAATGGCAATCCTACCAGCAGGGCCGGATTTACACATAAGCTAAAGAAGCTACAGCTTAGGGCCTCATATTACAAGGGGCCTCGCTCCGTCTTAAAAAAATTGTTTTTTAATATTGCCACAATAATACAGAAGGGCCTAATACATGGCTTAGGACCACAACAAGTTTAAATCCGACCTTGCCTACTAGCTGTGCTACCCACGAGGATCTTCCAGGTCATGAATCGATCTTGAAAATTTCTAACACCGAGTGGAAAAGACCCGGGTTCGAATCATGTCAATCTGCAAATAAGGTGTTTTCTTTTTTCAGAAACTCTGGTTTTTCATCCAGCAAACAGGCAAATCGACCAGAGAATACACGCAATTCAAGAATAAAACACACTTAAGAAGATGAAAGTATTTTCGCGTGATCCTAGTGTGACTTTTTTATTTTACTTCTTCTCGATAACTTAAAAGCGTCTCTTTATTCGCTAAATACAAAAATTTCTCCTTAATATTAACATTTAATGAAGGATTGATTTCTTCCCTGTGTATACAGATTCTAGGTGATATAAATCCTCAGAACTTGTGACAAGGACGCCAGGGAAAAATCCCTATGCACCCAGTTAACCCGGTCTTCTGCAGTTGTCCACAACACGTCTCCCAATGCAGCTGACATCTCAAGTCCAAAGTCTAACATGGATTATCGAGCTTTGTTAATGACAGAAGGAGCTAACAGTAGCTTAACAATTCACTTAAGCTGAGACTTGGAGAAACAGCGAGATGGTCGTGCAATCTGTCTAGATGTCTGAGTATCTTCGAAGATTCTGTATATTAAGACTCAGAACTGAAGGCGAAATTTATTTATCTACATTCTCCCTCAAGAGATCCACTGATTGCTGCTAATGTGATCTACAGTGTCAAATATAGTAATCTTACTCTTGCAAAACCTTATGAAATCTTAAACTGATTAATGTACAACGGGGATGGGGCATGCTAGTCTTTACTAATCCTTTAAATAACGAAAAATAAAAACACTATCATCAACGAGACTTTTTTATATGAGGCGATATCAAAATGTTTTTCCCATTTTTGTAGGTCTCACTTTGCTCTTGAAACTTCTGTCTCACAAATTACCTTTGCACTACAAAAAAGCTTTCCACGCAAAAATGATTTCAACCAGAAAGTGCCAAATCGGGAGAATAAGGGACGTGGCAAGATATGAAGTTCTAATTTCCAGAAAAGAACAGTGGTTCTGACAACAGTGTGACCTGGTGCGTTGTCGTGCAGCAATAGGACGCATTTGCTGAGCATTCTGCGTCGTTTTATTTATTTGTTATTTTTTTTTGGCGCATGCAATTGCTTCAGTAAGTTGTTGTTGTTGTAGTAATGTGCATTGATGGTGGTATCCTTCTCCAGGTAATCTGTGAGAATAATGCCCATCTCATCCCAGAAAACTGATAGCAACACCTTCTTCGTAGGTGGTTGCGCTCTGGCCTTTTTAGAAGTTGGTGATAATGAATGTTTCCATTGTTTTAAAACCAGTTTCGTTTTTAGGTCAAAGTGATGTGTCCATGATTTATCTATATTCACCATTCGGGAAAAATACAGGTCAGGATCGTTGTTGCGCATGGTGAATCGCATCATTGACGGGATTCGAACCCGGGCCTTTTCCACCCGGTGTGAGGAGGATGGTGACAATACCATTATGCTATCCGCGTAGACAGACTCAACAGCTCCAATTACAATAAACAAATTATAAAGGGAATCGAAGGAAGGATAGCTGATCTCGAGACACTCATTATCTCTATTTGGATCGCCTTTCTGGTTACATGACATCTTTTGGGTCGTGTGTGTAGATGTAGTCAGATAACCCCCACAAGTAGAAATCAGAAGGGTTCAAATCTGGACAGCGAGGGGGCTACTTTATTTCAAAAGCTCTGCCGATGGTTGTTTACCCCAAACTACCCTCTTAATGATATAACAACAGTGCCAAGGAGACTACTTGGAAGGAGATCCATCGGAATGCCGCTAAGCTTGTTTCCTAAATATTAGTCCAATCTCCAAACTTTATGAACACATGACCTCGTGTGTGATTAATTAATCATGATAAAGTATATTTCGTAATTAGTTTACAGATATTCTTGAAATTTCTCTCCAACACGTACTCTTAAGCTTAAATTGTATCCTAATTAACAAACAACTGAAGGAGTATCCATCAGTTGTTGAGCTAACTTCTGTAAATTCGTCAGGCAATGCTGCAGGCCACGTATGATCGAAGGATATGTTCTAACCACACCTTCATCGAGATCGCAAATTGTTGTATTATTATCAGACTTTCGAAAGTTGCTGTAAAATTGTTGGTCAATGCCTTTCGGGTTGAATTCTTGAGTTGGAGAAGTTGCGACACATCTGTGGGTTGTAAGAATCAATAGACGTAAATGTTTTTTTGAGTTTTGTGGGGAAATGCACTTACTTTTACAAATGGGAGTTGCACAAAGTAATTTCTAAGGTTTCTTGGATAATGAAACAATCTGAATACTTTCTGGAAATGATTCTTTTAAGACTTTTAATTAAAGGGAGATTTATTTCTCGTTCAATTAATGAAAGACTTAAGAGCTACAACGAATAGATTTAACCGAATTGTTTTGTAAGAGGAATAAATATTCCCTAAAATTAGAATTAAAGATTTTTACATTTCGATTACTTTGGCAATCGCTAATTAAGAATCAAATGAAAAAGAAATGGTTGAAACATCCTTTGGTTTATGTTTTCTTCGATTATTTTCGAAAGAAGCTGCTAATAATGAGGAGATCTTGTTTTTTTTTTACTTTGGAAGAAGGCAACTTACTTGAAATCTTTGTATTCGAGTTTAGTCGCATGGAAATATAATCTTACAATGGATTAAACATTAATCTCACTCCCACATCTGGACCTGATCGTCTTGTGGAAAAGAAAAAAAAAAAACTTTTAAAAAATGTCAGTACATATCAGTACAGATTCCTTCAAGACAAGATTTTATATTAGAAAATAAATTTATGGGAGTTTCCATCCATCAGCTGTACGTGTTCCAGCATTTTGCCAAAAACATAGTCAACATCATGGTCCTGAATTCTTTGGAGTAGTCGGTATGGCAAAAACCTGTCTGTCCAGTGAAGCTTAGTTCTCATTGCAGAGAATGATGGGCGAGAGAGAAGATTCCACCTGCCTGAGATGTGCAGGTGGAATTCGCTTACCACACTGGTCCCGGATATTTGGAGTTGAGATGGGCCTGCTAGAATTTTAACTACAATAAATCGTTATAATGTTTTCCATTTTTTTTTTTTTTTTTTTTTGGAAATCTCGCTCAAATCAGTTAACTGGATTTGAAGGCCGAATTGGAAGAAATAAGTTGCCATTTGGTTTAAGTGCTGGTTTATCTTTTCTATGATAAGTAGAGGGATGTCAGATCTATTAATGCGATGATATCAAATTGAGTTATCAATTTGATATCATCTCCGAAGCACGCCATCATTTCTTTCAGAAACTAGTGGTGGAAGTAGTGCTGTGAAAAGGATCCCTCCTTGAATCCTCAATGTTCCTACAAGTGTAGACTTTATTGTGCATCTGTAGCTGCAGAGTCCTTTTTGTTAGGAGTTCCGTTAAAAAACCGAGAACAATTCCTATGATATGAAGGTACTCTTCACAGAGGCTGAGCAATATGGTGACATCAGCCTGAAAGGCAGCCTGGATGCCCAATTACACTTTCCAGTCAAAACATTAGGCCCACCTACCTAATAGTAGGTATGATCTCCTTTTGACACCACTACCGCCTTCGCACGGCGAAGACATGGACTCTATAAGGTAGGGGTTCCCAAAATGTGCAATTACCCAGGGGCGGCAGTGTTGTGCTGGAGGAGGTAGGCCCCCTTCAACGCGTTGGTCGATTGCCTAGGAAGACAAAGGTTTAGAGCTCTTATAGCTTTCAAAGCTATTTGCTTCAGAGGACGGCGATTATGACCACTGTGCCACCAGCGCAAACAATGCCCATGGTCAGCCCTTCCACAGTCTATCATCTCTCACGAAGCAGGACAGCCTACATTCACCACGAACATCGATGAGGCGTGGGCGCCCCCCATTAATCGGTGACTGCTTCTATATCTACTCCATAATACTGCAACCCTTCAATCAGTACCCAATACCCATACCTTTTTTTCGAATTCCATCGAGGTCCCTTGCCCATATCCATCAAGTACTTCGTATGGACCACATTCCACGAGCCCAGTAAGAATTTACCAGCATTTACGTTTAATTTTTCTAAGTTAACTTAAATATTTCAATCTTTTTTTAGGATAAACTTTATGAAACAGCGATGGAAAAAAGTGATAGCACTTGCCTTAACAACCGAGTGGTTATTTGAAGATTTGAAATAATCTTATTCTGTCAATCTTTCGTATAAAGACAAAATATCGAACCTATCTTTATTTCTATTTGTCAGATCTTAATGAAATTTGAGAAGACTGGTCGAATCTTTCTCAGAGGCTCAAATATAAAATTTAAAATTTCGTGAAGAACCATGCACTAAAAGTCGAGTTATTACATGAGGACGGACAAAAAAATAAACAATAATTTCCCAATTTCTATTGGCCCGTTTTTAATGAATTAATGATAATATAACTTCACTTACTTCGATATCTGATTCACTATACAACGTATTTTTATATAATTATTTTTTTAGTATTTAAAATGGAGAAATAAGATATAAATACAACAATAATTTCATATTTATCGTCATAATATTAAAAGTGCTGCAATGCGCTGCTGAAAGAATCAATATAAATTATATTCCTCTCAATAAATTAATCTTTCTTCACTAATGAAAAATTCATTCCTCCAGTGTGGTTTTTTAAAGGGCATGATGCGAAGGTCACTTGCATTCAAGAAGAAATAATTAAGTACCTCTTCCTGCTTAATTTTCAAACCTATTTCACTTCAACTACACTCAATACATCGAGCGTTTTGCGGATTTGTTCTCTTCCGCTTCGTCAGTGATTTCTCTCCGTTCTCCACCCCCTAAAAATACCCCGAAATGACAAAATGCCATTGCTATATATTTTGAGACTGAAGAGAAAATTACTGACGAAGCAGGACAGGAACAAATCCACAAAGAACTTGAAGTATTGAATCTATTTGGAATCAAATAAGTTTACGCTGTGAGAAGTTCTTAATTATTTCTTCTTTGAAAAATAATTGCGTGGTTGCTCTTTATGAATCATGTAGTTAACCAATCAGATTTCAAGCTCAACTAATTTAGGCAAGTTTAAAAACTGAAGAACGTTTCTCGAAGATGCTGACAACTAATTTACCTCAAGGTCTTTCGTATATGAATTCTTGTTTCCTATAACGTTTGTAGTGGATAAGCAGCAGCTTTCGTGGCCACAATATTTCAAAACTGAAATTCTCTGTTACCGTGGCAACCAGAAGATTAATCTCCCCTCAAGGATAATCAAGATTTTTTTTTTGTATTATTATTCTTCTCGGATCTTAAGGTTCTCCTCCATAAATCCCCGCTTCACTTAACATTTATCTAATTTAAGCTTAATCCTGTTTTTTTTTAATTCTTTATTTTAGGGGCTTGACGATGTAGGAGGTATTCATTTGATGAGGTTTAATGTGGCTGAAAGAGAGGCATTAGAATTGAGTAAAACTTACACAATTAGAGAATTAGGAGAGGTAGATGGGCGTCATGTGTAGGCAAATAGATAGATACATATATAAAGTAATCGTCTTGTTTGTAAATTCTGTTTCACGATGATTTTCTATGCCTGTTCCGAATGCACGTGCACAGTTTCCCACGTGACGAACCAGATCGGGGAAGGTGTACAGCGACAGGGGCTTTGCAAAGATCCACGCGATATTACACAACTCGGAATGCTTCGCTGCGTGGTCTGAATATTCCCAGCCAACGTTTCAAGTACTACTTAGAATTTACAAACATTGCGTAATATTATGCACAAGCGTTAGATTAAGTGAAAATTACGATGATAATAACAACCGGACTACCTCATGGAATTTGAGTTGACAATTATTTCACAGGGCGCAATAAACCGAAGATCAATGAGATCTTTCTGACAATAAATATTGGCGTTTTTCCCTTACCCACTCATCCATGAATGAAAGAGAAAACATAATCAGATATCTAAACGTATTCCTAAACTTTTGTCCAGTCAGTGTACCTTTTCTTTGCTATTAAATAGATACACTATTTGTTATGCATGTTAACTGCATGCACATATCGTTGAATGTTTAATATTAGAGTAATTCAAATATGTAAAACATTCCTTAGGTGATTCATATAGAAATACCAAGAAGTGGATAAGTAACTTAATTTTAACCCACACGTACAATAAAGGAATGCTATTAATGGATGGCTGGAATGCGTGAGATGAAGTTATGTTCATTACGTGAGAGTTTATTCATATAAGAACGAATGGCACTGAGAGAGGAGAATTAAGATAATGATGTCATCAGAGAGAGATATGCACGCAATGCATGGAGAAAACATTCTTTACGTGACAGTGCAGAAAAAAAATTATTTATACTCATAAATATGCAGTGTCTCTATTCTCTAGAGAGAAAGCTAATAAACTCGATTGCTCTATTTTTAGGGGAATTTTTGCGCAGAAATGAGTTAGTAAGGCTGAACTTAACAAAATATATTTATTTTAATGCTTCCTATAATAAATACTTAAATTTGCTGTGAAAGTAGAACAGTATTTTGAGAATTATTGCCAATGTTTCCAAAGAAAAACTTTATTCCAACAAAAGAATCGATTCCTATCCATAGTGCTATCGGAATTCACTTTAATGAAGGCAATATAACCGTTTCCATGGCGCTACGTGACATAAACAGCTTATTTATGAACATCTAAGATGCTTTAAGGACTCTGTTTCAATCCATGAAAAGAAAAATGATTTCTTTTGGCTTTCAAATATCAAACTAAAGTTGGGTGGTATCTGATTGGCTGCATTACCCCAGTTATTGTGTCAAATAATGTTACAAAATCATTATTTTTTTATTGTTTTTGCTTTTAATTTGGCTTCGAGATAAAGGAGTTATTCATTGATGTTTATACTAAAAAAAAAAAAGCAATACTTTCATTTGATAATAAGCACGAGCATTCACAAAACCTGCTAAAACTGCCCATCAAATATTGTCCTTTCTAGTTAATTCCTCCAATACAATAATTGTTTCATAATTACAACAAATGTTCTCGACAACAGATTCTAATAAGTCTGGAGGCTTTAGAGAGGAAGATACTTGCGAAGGACTAATTATCATTTTGGGCTAAGAACATTGTACATGTTTGTACTGCAGATTATTCCTTTACATGTTGAACCAGAGGCTGTTTTCTGTCACAATGCGTAAGGTTCCAGAGATCAGACTAGTGTTTGACAACTGGAAATGACAGCAGCAAGGCATAAACAGAATAATTCGAAGTCTCATACAAGCTTGGATTACGTTTAAACGTGTTTATTTTTCTTAGAAGATCTACTTTTGTGCTATAGGACCTTCGGATAACAGTAAAGGTAGTGAAATCTCCATTTGGCTGAAGCAAATAACCGAATTATTCTAGAAAAACAATCAAAACTACCCTTCTGCCTGCTATGATCTTTATTTATTTCATTATTTTATTTTATGCACGTCTATTATTATTCCAATTATAATCTAAGTTAGTAAACTGATGCTGCTGCTGCAGTATAGGCTTACTATCTCTGTATATAAACGTGAGATGGAAAACCAGTGCAGTTTCAATGCATTTTATTCGTTGGTGAAAAAGTAATTTTAATTTTTATTTATTTTCTGAATCTGCACAATATATATTTTTTTGTCATTTGCGAGGGTAAGGAAATTTGCTCATTCATTCACAATTTACGTGTTAATGAAACATTTTTATTATTATTATTATTATTAGAATAACTCAACCTGCTAACTAGTTACACCAAACTTCGAAATACGCCAATCTGTGCATATATAAATATTTTTATAAATTTCTTAAATAAATTTCAAGTGATGCATAATGGTGTCTATTTATTTTCATTAATTAAGATAACAAACTACGTATTATCCTCCTTTCAATTTATGTTTAGCCTTGGTTCCTATTTGTCAAATATTTGCATTCCAGTTTGTAATTCAGCAATTTCGCCATGGTAACTATGGACATGAGGAGTCTGTGTATCGTGTCTGCAAATTGCACGTACCTTCTGTGGATTATTTTGCCTATTTTTCTAGATGAAATTCCTCTTTTCCAGGATAGAAAACCTGTAAAGAAATGTATGGTTTTACATCTCTTGGTTGGTTAATCTCAGGATTTCGCCTTTGCCATACTTTTTTTTTTATTTATATTCATTGTAGCTATATAATACTTCAGCATTCACTTTGTTGCATTTTCCAGAACGAACTAAATCTTTTAGTTACTTTCTATATCAACGTTTACCTCATCAAAGTGTACAGATTTTAATAAATCCCATGCAATTTAAAGTTCATGGACGTTACACACGCAGATCCATCCTTTCGCATGCTTATTGCGCAGACAGCCAGAGTAAATCGATTCACTTTAGAGAGGATAATCTTCCCCAATAATGAGAAAATGTTCTTTCCGATTTCTACTTTCCTCTTCTTCTTAACAGATATCAGCCACAGAAGGACAGAATGAAGATTATCTTCACATTCCCGCATCGGAAAACAATCTCCTCCAAATCTAAAGCCTTTTCCATGACACGCCTAATACCTGTTGCTTTGGCAACCAACAAACAAAGAACACACTTCCGGTTATCTGATGAAGTTATCTAAGATTATTCTACCCTGGATTTTGTTCTTTGTTCATGCTATTAAAGATTTTTTTTTCCTGTTAACAAACGTTCGATGACGTAAAAAAAAATAAATTCTTTCAAAGGACACCGCACGAAATATCCATCTTCGTTTTATATACGATGAAAAATGTAAGAAAAAACATCCTCGAAACTGTTTTTGCTGTTCTGGTTTTTGTTCATTATCACAACATCGATGAATCTTCATTTCCTTCAAATAAGCTGTCTGGATTGGCAGAATATCTAAAACTAAAGAAATTCGTTATATATTACATATTAAGTTGACGTATTTGCCTGAAGAATTTTGGGATGCTTCAAAGTAAATTAATCCTCTCAACACGAGCAGTTTTTCAATGTACAGTAATCCTTTATGCTACAGTTTTCGAATAAAACAACGTTCAAGAAAAGCATAATTTCACTGTTCTAACGTCATTATACCAAAACGGATATGACGTCAAATTAAAGTGTTTTTCAAAGAAATTACAAATCATATTACTGATGAAGTAGAATTGCAAAAAAAGAAATATTTTTCGCATCTTTTTTATAATATTTCTGGAAATTATAAATAAATTATCGTAATGAGTTAATTATTTAAAATCATTGAAATAGTTTATTATTTTTTTTATGTATAATTATTCACCATTTGTAGTCGTAAATAATTTTGCGACCGTGCCTGCATTTCAAGTAGCTTACGTGATTTCTTTGATAATTTAATTTACTTCCTCATTTGATAGATAATTCAATTTATTCGAAAATATTGCACTAACAGCAAGCACTGCTAAGAATTTAAGATGTAAACTTAGTTTACAACCGTGGCTTTCGAGGAGAATCCCACAAAATTAAATTTATAAAATATTAAGAATTATAACTGTAGTGGCCAGCACATTGGAGAGAAGTGACGCATGCGTAATAACTGTGTTTATCGATTGTAGTGGACTGGAATACAGATAATTTCTGTAATGGCGTCTAACTACTGTTTGTTGTTTTAGTGATGGGAAACAGCTAAATAGATGGATAAAAACAATTATCGTGAATATTTGGAATAGTACAAGTGTGGAGAAAGTAAAGACTCTTTAATATAAATGTCCAACCGTGGTGGAATAAAAATAATCCATTTTGAAGGCAGTGAAAGATTTGCCTTGGATAATAAAAATGTTTGTTTTTTTATCCCTGGTTCCAGAAGTTAAACTGTTTAAAGTTAATGCAATGGCCTTAATGCTCACAGAACACACCTAGCCTTCACAATTAGTAAATCTGAACCCTGATGTTGCATTACTTTCAAACACATTTGTGTAAAAGAAGTGCAATTAGTACTTTAGTCTTATCCCGATGTCATTACATCGCCGAAAGGTTAATCTGTCATTTAGCCGTTGTCTCATCTTTTTAAATAAATGGCAAATGTCATTTGGCGACATCATTCGTTTGAAATTAGTAAAATAAGAGAGCAACTCTTAACAACAATTAAGAGTGGGAGATCTGAGGAGTTAATTAACAAGTACGGGGAAATGTTGGGAAAAAGCCGCGAGTTAGGATTAAAATTTGAAAGTGTTTGTAATTCTGCACAGACACGATAGGAGGGAGTACGTGTTGAGAGTGTAGTCGATCAATTCATCCCTAGATTGATTGTGCAAGGCTTATTGGGGAGAATTTTTTCACAGAATGGTCTGTGCTTGTTATCAAGAGAGCGTTGTTACAGAGATGGGATACATTTAAACAGGAGTGCCAAGATATTTGCTGATGCTCTCGAAGCAGTGTTAGATGGGTCAGAAAACTGCTAGCTGGGAGGGGGGGGGGATTCACAAACTAATAGATTAAAAGCAGCAGCAGGAAGAGGAGTAAATAATTCTGCTGCTTCTATGGGAATATGCAGCGAGCAAGCTGTCGGAGATTTCAAGGACTGCTGGGAGATCATCATGGAATAAGCGAATTCTTGGACTGTGTTAGGGTTGGTAAGAGGAAAAACAGGTGCAAGTATAGTACTTGCGCGTTCATTAATGCTAGAAGTATAGTAAATAAATTTGAAATACTGGTCATGTCGTCCTGATACAGATACTTGCAGTAGATATAAGTTAATCTGCAATCAGGTCTCAAAGGAGTTTAGGCAAGCTAAGGCAGATTACGAGGTCTCTGGAAAAGAAAAGCTGAAAGCCTTCTTTATTTATATTAATAATAAAAGAGAGGGATTGAATCACATTGGTTCACTTGATGTCGATGGTTTAACTGTTGATGAATGGGCTCAGGCTGCTGACAAACTGAAGAGATATTTTGCATCTACATTCACACATGGGGAATTCTCGGGGAATGAGATGCCAGAAGTTTATCTAACTCTAATAGGGAGCTGAATGATTTTGTAATAAGTGAAACAGAAATTGTTGAAGCAAAACAAAAAAGCACCTTGGATCGATGAGATTTATAAAGGTATAACGTGGGGTGGGGGGGGTGTTAATGACAGTAATGACGGTAAGCTACTGCAACTGGATCTAGAAAAATTATGCGGTTGGACTGAGAAATGGCAGTTAAGGTTTAAATTGACAAATGCAAAGTATTTCATATGGGTAGCTGAAGTAACGTCAGATTAATGTACCAACTGTGTGGTAACGCTCAGGGTAGTGGCAGAATGAAAAAGAACTAGAGATAATTGTGCAGTCAGTTAGTTCTCAGAACCAGACAGGCTGCTAGGAGAGCTCATGGAGTTTTTGTCAATGATATAGAGGAATTTTTCCAGCAGGAATAACGAGGTGATTATCCCGTTGTATAAGGCAATGGTCATGCCACATTTTCAATATTGCATATAGGTCTGAAAGCCTCGTTTTAGGTAAGGACGGACCTGCTGGAACATGTGCAGAGAAGGGCAACGATATTAGTTAGTAGAACAAAATGATGATCTTACCAGAAAAGTCTTCAGTTCTGCAGAGTCTTGCGTCACCGAAAGCTCATTGAGGTACTGAAGGCCTTAAATGGATTGAGTAAACTCAATTCTGGTAAACTACTTCCTCCTGTTCATAATACGCACATGTTGGGGACGTAAATTGAGGGAAGGATGGTTGTAGGATCGATGTGTAAAAATTTTCCTTCAGGCAGCTGTTGTTGAATTTTTTTCTTTTTCTTAAGAAAACCCCAAACACGAAAGGTATTAGAACCTGTAGTACTTAGTACCGTGAATGGTTTGAAGGTAGAGAAAATGAAAAAAGATATTTGTTGATATTAGTCTTGAACTTCTGCAGATTATAATTTTCATGAAATACGTATGAAGGTTGTTCCAAAAAACGGAAGTTGAATGAATAAACGAGGAAGGAAAAAAATTGGCTCTGTGAGTTTGAACTTGGACGGTAGAAGGATATTGACTGATTGAGGCATGTGTCTGGACTGCTTTGGAAGAGAGAGAGAGAGAGAGAGCGAGAATTATAGCAGCTAATTCAGAAGAACAGTGCCCATGGAAGTATCTGTAGAAAATGCACGCAGAAGAAACAGAACGTCTGTGAAACAGAACGGAGAGGCTCATTAACCTGACTGCCCTCTTTTGAACGGAATTATAAGCCTGAGAGAACTTTTGGGGGCACCGCCCCATATTTGGTAACAATATTCTATAGTAGGGAGGATTTCGATTTGTACAGAGTGAACTCTGGAAGAAAAGTAACGCCGAGAGCGAAAGAGAAAACCCAGTTTTTAGATGCAGAAGCAGCAATATTTGTGATATGCTTATGCTAAAAGAGATTAGAAGTCAGGGTAATCCCTAATAGAGATATGCGACCTTGTCTAGAAATCTGAGCGTCATAGAAGCTGTAGACTGCAGCGTACATGGTGTGTGCCCTCACCTGGATTTAGGTCAAAATCTGCATTTATCTGTCACAGCAACAGTCTGCATAATAGTCAAGTTCATATCAAAACTTCTCCCCATAGTTCTGGAGCTAAACTGCGTTCCCAAGAGATTTTTCATTGATGAAATAAATTATCGTGAAACTATTCTATTCCTACTCCAATCTACGAAGTTGTTCAGAGTCATTAAAAACTTTGGCCTGGACTGAAGAAACAGAAGGCTTATCCTTCATCTGTACAAGACACAACATACTGAAACAGATATTAATGGTACCATAAAGGAGACAAGGATCAGGAGAGGTGTGAGGCAGGGTTGCTCTTTATCCCCGTACCTTTTCAACATGTTCATCTAGGAATCCATAACAAAAATGAAGCAAGAAGCAAAGGGTATCAAGATTAGTCGACAACAGATTCACTGCATCAGATTCGCGGACGACATAGCATTTAATTAGCTGACTCAGAGCAGGAGCTGTGTAAGATGTTTGAAAGGCTATCATTAAGGCTACAAGATTCACATCTAAAGATAAATGCACAAAAGACTAAAATACTTGTTGTCACCAAGAATGATGAACAACCTCAAACAAACATCAAAATGGGGAACAACAAAGTGGAACAGTTTTGTTATTTTGGGAATTTCATTACCCAGGACAAGCGTTGCGCTACAGAGATCAGAAGAAGAATCACCCTTGCCAAGCAAGCTTTCAGTAACAACCAAATATTCTAACCAGCAGACATATCGACAGGAAGACCAGGAAAAAGTTTGCCAAGTCATTCGTTTGGAGTGTGCTGCTGTATGGAAGTGAAACCTGGACATTATGCAAGCAAGATATCAAGAGACTGAAGGCATTGGAGATGTGGGTCTAGAGGAGGACGTTGAGGATTAGCTGGACCGAGCGACGATCCAATGAATCTATGTCTTGACCGAGATGCAAGAAAAGCGGCAGATACTCACGACGGCGACAAAAAGACAATCTAAATTTTTAGGACACACCCTAAGACGTAACAAATTTTTAGTGAATATCTCAGAAGGAAAAATATTGGGAAAGAAAGGAAGGGGACGACCAAGGAAGAAAACTTTGGAAAACCTAATGATGAAAATGAACTTTAGGGTTTATGAGGAAATGAAACGTTCAGTAGTAGACAGAGATGGATGGTTGCAGCGACAAGGCGAAGCCTTTAGAGTTTGATGATGAACTTTAACTTATAATCTGTTAACCTACTTTGCACTATTAAGGTCTTGTGGCTGCGAAAGGCTTCTATAATAATACTGTTCAATTTATCTCATTGTGCAATAAAGAGTATTTATTTGTTTTATTTTGTTCCTGGATTTGGCTGTCTTTGGTTTCTTTGGCTGTCTCCTCTTTTTGAAATTTTCATTAATTAAGTAGGGGCCCGAACATGTTATTAATAAACAAGCCCTGTCAATATTTAACTCAAGTATTAAATGTAGATCACCTGGTGGTCCATCAAATATTCTTTTTATGGTTGCATTTGTTGTTTTTGATATAATTTAAATTTCAGAATCAAAAGTAGTTCGCATCTGAGAAAAACAAAGTTATAGTTAATGTTAAAGCTATTTTAAAATATTAATGAATAAATATTAATGTTATTTAATACAACTTTATTTGTGGTCGGTTAGAAACAACACTGATCTAAGCGTTGTAACCAATATCTTAATGGTGTTTCTTCCTTGAATTTGCATAGTAAAATACGAACACAGGAAAAAGTCTCTCGTATCTCATACGTTTCTCTTGGGATTCTGATTCGAAGCTTGCAGACCTTTTGGGCCAATTATTTGCTCTTGTTCAAAACATTGAGTTTGCTTTAGGGAATAATATTCGATGCGAAACCTGGTACAAGCAGTTACGATTTATGAGATCCTCACTGACTTGTTTTTTTTGGTTACATGAAAAAATAAAATAAAAAACTTTTTTATGAGACAGATAACTGCATATAATAGCTTTATTTCTCGCCCTCTGGGAGTAATAATGTTAAAGTAGTGCATCTTGTGTGTAGCGTCCTAAAATAGTTGGCCACTCTGAGCGCCACCTGTACATTTTTGGGGAAAGGAATATGCATTATGGGTACAGTTTACACGCGTCACTATAAGTCAAGTGGGCGTGCAAAGAAGTTATTCTACAATATCTGGAACGAAAGTATCCGCTTTTACTATCCACTCGTACATCCATGGTTCAAATGTTTTTCTGAAATACATATTATCTGTTTCCATAAACCACTTTTGAAGCTGGATGACCTCTAATAAAGTCGTAATGGGTAGTTTATCAGCGCGTGGCTCTATTGTCGAGGAAGGTATAGCTAACCAATAAATTTTATGGAGCCAGATGCATTGGTACTTTATGGACATTGGCTCTTGTGGCTTTTAACACTTAAGAGAGAAAATCCACTTTCAACCCATCAAGAAGCAGGAAAGAGTCTCGATGAAACTACTCAATCAGCCAGCTGGCTACAGACAACGGCGTTTTCTTGAGCTCAGGGGAAACATAATTTTGGCAGTGAATATTTTATTGGACAAAAAGTGAAAACTTTGTAGTATAAGAATGGTGGATAAAGCATATGATGAGATTAAAAATTTATTGGAAATAACCAAACTGTTAATCTTCTTCTACATTTTTGGGCACATTGGTAATGCCAAAATTAAAACTACTCTTAATACTATTACTATTTTAACCATTCTTAATGTGTTTACTATCGTATTAATACAGATTGGTAATTTTAAATGGCAGCTCACGAAATTGCGAATAACTTTAAGAAAAAGAATGCTAGAAACATAAAATTAAAGTCTTCTTTGGATTTCTCCATGGTATCAATCATCGAGCTAACTTTTATTTATTTATTAATTTTTATATTTAAATTTTGTTCCTCCACTCTTTTCTGTCCTCCCAGTCTCCATTTTCTTCTTTTCCACAGCTGCCTTCACTTTCTATATCCATGTGCTTCTAGGTCTTCCTCTCCTTTTCCTTCTAGGTGAGTGTCCATTCCATTGCTTTTTTAGGTAGTCTCTTCCCCCATTCTCATAACATGTTCGTACGATTCTAATCTTTTATTATACACTGTACTGCCACTTTATTAGGTACACCCCTGCTGTGCACACAAATGGTTTGTCCCTCAACGTTGCAAGTCACATGACCACAGTTATGGATATAAATGCAGCAAAACAACCTTTCTAGTATCAGTTAATCATACAAAGAATTGGGAAAAGGTGTGATCTAACGGACTTCGAACGTGGCATGGCAGTAGGTGCAAGACGTGCTGGACAAAGCATCTCTTAAACGGCAGTTCTCCTGAACTTTTCACGCACCACAGTTTCAAGGGTGCAACGAACAGAAAACATCCTCTCAACGGCACTCCTGGGAGTGTGGAAAAATCGCTTGTTGATGAGAGAGGTCAGAGGAAGATGGCTAGAATTGTGCAAGCAAACAGACGGGCCACAATGTTGCACATCACGTCAGAATACAACCTTGGTGCGCAGAACAAAATATCGCAACGGACCACTAGTCGCACTTTGTTCCGAATGGGCTACAACAGCCGACGGCCACATCGCGTACCTTTGTTATCAATGAAGGACAAGAGAGCACGCCTCCTGTAGGCACAGCAACACCAGCACTGGACTATCGAGGATTGCAAAACAGTTGCTTGCTCTGACGAGTCGAAGTTCCCGGTGCATCATATTGACGGAAGGCTCAGAATTCGGTGAAAACAACATGAATCCATGAACCCGTCATGTCTGACGACTACTGTGCAAGGTGGTGGGGGCAGTGTTATGGTGTAGGGAATGTTTTCTTGGCACACGTTGGGTCCATTGTTACTCAAAGATTCACGTCTGAATGCCACATCGTACCTAAACATCATTGCTGACCAAATGCATCCGTTCATGTTGACAATTTATCCTCAGTCAGATGGTAACTTCCAGCAGGATAATGCGCCGGTGCACAAAGCCCGAATCACTATGGAATGGTTCCAGGAACATGACAATGCCTTTTCTTTGCTGCAGTGGCCCGCTCAGTCCACGGATCTCAATCCTATTGAACATCTTTGGGATGAGCTGGAAAGGGCTGTTCGCTGCAGGCCTACACCTCCGTCGAATCTCAAGGAACTGCGTAACACACTCATGTCCGCACGGTACTCCATTCCTGGACAGCGTTTTCAGCATCTTGTTCAATCCATGCCTAGACGAATTCAGGCTGTTTTGAAGGCTAAAGGAGGCTTAACACACTACTAGGTGGGTGTACTAATAAAGTGGCAGCACAGTGTATATTGTTAATCTGTTATGGTTACGTTTACCCTCCTAGCAAATGTTTGCTGTCTAGGGGTAGATGTAACCTTTCCTTTTCCTTTACTTGAATAAATAATATTTATAAAAATTCTAGATGGAGAAACATTGTTTTAAATAGCTTGCGAATATTACTGTGATCATGATCTCGGTCCTTTCACACTATCTGGAAACGGCATGGGTTTGAACCCATTATGATGTCAGAAATCGTTGATTTTTTATATGCCTCTTAAATCTCAAATGAGGGTCACTTCTCCTCCCTCCAGAAATTTACAGACTTAACCAGCCTTTTATTTAATTATTATTATTCAGCTTTACGAATGTATATATATATTTTTTTGTTTCAGTGTACCAGGATGTCCAAGTCTACACCTTCTATGACCCTCCGCATAGCTTTTGTTCTTCATCTCCTCGTACTATTTGTCGTTTGCTCTGGCATTCCAGTTAGCCAGTCTAGCGAAAGGTAAGTAGAAACACAATCATCTTAACTCACATTTTATTACTTATACCATTTAGGGTCGATGTTGCTTCAGGAGTGAAATTTGTTTCGGTGAGTTTCTTTCACAATAATCAGAGGGCTCAAATGAGATTTACAAAGGATGCTTCGCTGAAAAATTTGTTACTTTTCCAAATTTAAAATTCAAATGTCTTTCGGAATGGCCAAAGTTTTAGAAGAAGACAAAAGTCCGCTACTTTTATGAACAATCCGAGACAGTAAGTTGATTTTGATCCTACTTTTCTTTTTCAGGTCTAGCTGGTGAACATTTTCCATTGCAGAAAATCTCACCATTATTATAGGTGACGACTTTCTGTCTCTCCTTTTCCTACTTAACGATATCACTTAAAAGCAGTGTCACTTACCCTGGACCTGATGGGCCATTTTTCATTATTATCGCAGCAATCTTGAGTTAATTAACAGTAATTAATATCGTGATTTATTAGGAAAATAAAAGAGTGCGTGGAAAGTACCATTTAGAAAGAACCATCAAACTCCTATGGGATCACTTAATCTGCATTTAACTTTCACCATCGAATCCCCACTTGTATTGTCGCATTTAACCCTACCTGGTTATCGTATATTTTCAGCCCTTTTCTTACGTATACGGTTGATTATCAAGGACCGAAAGGTTAATTAGAAATCTGACAATGAACGAATTATGATAATATGGAACAGTTAAGTCATGAGCACTATCAGCTATTAATTAATCGTCTTGATTGTTGAATGTCATTAGAAAGGACACTTTTTAAAGAGATAGGAGATTATGCAAAATAATACGCTTCATCCTTCCATTGTCTTATATCAGCGTATTTTTATTAACATATTCGATGAGCTCATTTGCATGTTAATATAAACGTTAATTTAAAATCATTCGATTACTTTCAAAAATTAATGATCTATTTATTTTTAACTCTTTCTGCACATTAAAGTAGATGGAGCTAATATTGTCTACAACAACTGTTTTCTTCATCAATCACGAAGTTCATCATTGAACTTCATTAATGCCTTATTAGAATATTAGAGAATGGAATTAATAACGAGTTAGTCCTTTATAAGGATGTGCGTCTAGGATTTTATGGATTTATCCACACCTGTTGTATTATCTGATTTCCAATATTTTTAATTCTATTAGTGACTTTCCATTGTATTTGCAATTTTCGTACTTCATTTGAGGAGAAGATAACGGGGCTTGTGTAGAAATATTGACCTCGAATTGACTTACAGCCTAAAACTCATTAAAATTTATCATAATCACTGTTTAGAACAAAATACTTAGGCAAGCTACGAATGATAAACACTCTATAATGTATTTAACTGTAATAATAGTAACAGAATACAGCTCACCTTACAATAAGTCGCACAGAATTTGATAATGAGTTCAGATACTCTAATGACAGTATTAATTACACTTTACATTAATCGGGGATAGAGAAAACGAAGCTTTATTCTAGAATGCAACGACCAAAGTTAGTACACAGTTACACCGGTGTGTATTTACTGCTCGATGAGAGGTCGATGCAATTAAACAAGGACAGATGGGTCAAATGAATGGATAGTATAGCAAACAGAAGTAATTATATAACCTTATGGGAGGCAATGGATGCAGAATTGGAAGAGAATCACTTCACATTCCACTCTTAAAGGTTAGAGAAGATTGCTCATTAAGTTGCATATGCCTGACGAATACTACTTAGGCTAAGGAGATATTCTAAAAAATATGTCAGCTAGTTTGGTATCAAAGTTGTTTGTATTATTGATAAAAATTCTCTTGATTATTTTCAAGCCAAAATGGCTAAATTGCGAATTCATTTAAAAGTGTCACTAACCATTAGGATCATATGTAATATTGTGGTATTTGATACTACATTTTTCTATTTTTTATGTATGCATTTTATTATTTATTACTCTCAAATTAACTTGTAAAATAATTGATAAACTTCTTCAAAAAATTGTCTAGTTAGCCATTGTTTTCAAACAATGGAAAATAACTCGTCACTTATAATGTATTCATACGCTGTACAAAGAGTGCGGTGTTTGAACACGCCGATCTTAGCAACAGTTTGCACAGGAGTTTCTTTAAGAAAGAACTTAAGTTCAATATTGTCTTATACATTCCAGATGCAATTTTCTTAAGTCATATTTTAGTAACTGAAGTAGTGGGAGCAGTTGGTAAAGCTATCGCCATTGGTGAAGCAGTCAAAGCATGCGCAGAAAGGCATTTTACTAAACGCTATTTAAAAATGTATTCCTATTCGATCTTGTTTATTTTTATCGAAATAAATAATTCCGTTTAAATTTTAGCTATAAATTACGCTAACAGTAAAGTTTATAATGTTAAAATAGTTTATTTTCATATGGGACTACATTTTGTGAAAGAATTCGTTAAATTAAGATGGATTTCAATTCTTCTGCCAAATATACACACTTTAACTTCCACCCAGAGAGGGCGCTACTTTCAAGTTGAATATACAATTACTGTATATCATTCTATTTTTAAAAAATACTAATAATTATAAGCT
Organism: Mastigoproctus giganteus; assembly: GCF_048544385.1. Classification (NCBI taxonomy): domain Eukaryota; kingdom Metazoa; phylum Arthropoda; class Arachnida; order Uropygi; family Thelyphonidae; genus Mastigoproctus; species Mastigoproctus giganteus. Next base: position 191,458,890 of record NC_143582.1, on the reverse strand, counting down.
TAGCCTCTCCTTTTTAGGGACAATTTCTAAGCCAAGAAAAGTCTCATTCTGCTGTACCAAATTCACTAAATGCTAACAATTTCTACACTTAAGCAAAAAATGTAAATCTAGTCTTACGACACATATGCATCTTACATTTTCTTGCATATTTTATAAAGGAACTTAACCATAAATTCCAAGCTACATATCCATGCGGCTTCCATCATACTCTAATGTCCCACAATACATGCCTTTTGGAAAGTCTGATGTAAACACGCTAACAAAATGTGTGCTAGGGGAAAACATAGTTGCTCACTTGAGTAGTGCATCGTTAAAACTTTATCGAATAGTCACTCTTAAAATATTCTGTAACGAAATTACCGGTGATTTAAGCTTGGAAACTGTCACGTATTTACATTTTCCTTACACAAGTTGTCGCTCCCTTGAGCACACCTAAGTTTACTGTTAATCGAATAGCTAGGGTGACTTGCAACTGTTGGATTTTCCGTTCTTAGTTCAAATACTCTGAAGTTAAATTTACCACATCTTATTTAAAATCTGCTATAATCGTGAACTCCAAGATTTTCTCACATTTAGTGAATTATAAGAAGAACTAAATTTTAAAATTTCAAGATCCTCATGATGGTATAGTGGTTTCGCTACTTGGGAGAGGTCTGGGTTCGATCTAGGTTCGAATCTGTGTGCTCAAACGTGTGGAAGAGCTGGATGAGGCAGGGGCTCTTCCGAATAAACTATAAGGCCACGTGGCACAACTGACCACAGAATACAATGTAGGACAGTGCAGAGCACTTCGCAGCAGGCCTATTCGACGTATACTCGCCATCGTACTATAGGGCATCAGAGCAGAAGGCCGACTTGACATCCCCTGCTAACTCATCACAGTCACGTGCATCTAACTTGGTACCGCGATTGGAGAACAGACAACTGGAAGAAGCTGTAGTGTGCAAGCAATGCATCTTGCAGACTGATCGTATCGTCATTGTCAAGCACGTACTGTACACGCTTCGATGTTCATGCTGTTTTTGCTGAACCCTCTGAAGACTTCACCTTATCCTCCTCCAGTGGCCAGATTTTCCCTGATTTAAATCCCATTTAACATTTGTGGGATGAGGTCAAACGATGTTCAGAAATTCTTTAAAAATTATGGTATTTCATATGGATGGCATGGATCCTTAGCTCCAGATGTGTTCAAGCACCTTACAACAGGAGCTCTACAAACTCATGGAGAGCTGGCTTGGTATTAGATCGCACCTAGAAAAAGAACACACCTCTTGAAAGGTACTAAAGAACTGTCAAACTAGTAAGAAGATATATTTCTCTGAGGAAAAGCTCAAGATGTAGTCTTCAAAGATTAAAATTAGGCAACTGAGAAAGGAAGAAGGGGATCTGATTAAGGCGTATAAGCCCCTAAAAGAGAATGAATAAAATGAACGAGGGTGATATATATATCTACTAGAAGAGGAGAAGGACGAGAAGTTGGGGAGATTTGTATAAACTGAAGGGAAGTACCATATTAGCCATGAACTAATATGCGAGAAGGCTTAAGGAAATTTAGGGAAGAAGTGGGCAGGTGTTTATTGTCAGCTGACATGTGGGAAACAATTTCCAATTTGAACAGTGTATCGTTAATTTTCCGAAAACGATAACAACTGGAATTTTACTTCATTTATTTTTTTGTGTATTTATTTATTTATTTATTTATTATTTTTTCATTTTATTTTATTTTTTTTTGGCAGCTCGATCAAAAGTTCGAGTTTTTATATCATTTTGTCATTCTAATACAAACATTAATATTTACTTAGGAAGAAAGGGAACCTGTTCCCTAATATGGCTTCGAATAGAGTCGAGGCATGTTAGGAACAGTGTGATGCAAAATAACATTAGTAAAATTAGTTTTTATCCAAGTTCGGTATAAGATCCATCAACTATATCTCTAAAGGTTTCGTTTTCTTTTCAGAAGATATATTTAAAAACCTTAGATTCATTCACAAACTTTGTAGTAATAAAATAGTTCATACCACTAGATAACAAACCACTGCAAGAAAATTGTTCCAAAATTCCGCAATACGCTGCTCGAAGGTGAACTTCATAAGTTCACCTTCAGGCAGCACCCTCTGGTTCGGGCCTCAGTATCCACTGAGAATATTCCTCCTCATTCATTTTATTAATTCCCTCAAGGCATTATACACTTCAATCAAATCCCTTCTAAGGTGTCTACTGTTCTAAAAACAATATGGCAAACTAGCATTATTCTCAGTCAACTAACATGATAGACTCAATTTTCTTAGCATGGACGTTTCATACATGCCTTATCAAACTTTAATATTAGATTCCACTGATATTCTGAAATAAATGGTGCAACACTTTGATTCCCAATATCCTTCAACTTGTCGAGCACCTACACTTATACCACTCACTTCAAGGTCGACGACGTTCCCGTATATAAAGGCGACTCCAAAGATAATCTTCTGAAGTACAGCCCAGACATTGATCGTTTCACAACCAACGGTCAGCATGGTTTTACAAGGGAAAGATCGGTTATCACGAAAGCAGCAGTACATTGGCATTTGTGTCCTATCATCATCATCATCATCAGCCATTTTCAATCCACTGCAGGATGAAGGCCTCTCCAGCAACTTTCCAGTTCCTTCTGTTTTGAGCACTGGCCATCCATTGACTACTCACAAACTCATGAATTTCATCTATCCATCTCCGTCTTTGTCTTCCAGGTTTTCTTCTAGCTCCTCTTGGGTACCATTCTGTTATTTTCTTGTCCATCTGTCATCATGTCTTCGAGCTATGTGTCCTGCCCAAGACCATTTTAGTTCTTTAGTTTTGATAAGAATGTCCTTTACTTGAGTTTGCTGCCTAATCCACATGTTTCTCTTCTTATCTAACAGTCTGATTCCCAATATAATTCGTTCCATTCTTCGCTGTGTAGTTCTTAGCTTCTCTTCCATTCTTTTGGTGAGTGCCCAAGTTTCACTTCCATAAGTCATGGTGGGGAGTATACATTGGTTCATTATTTTACGTTTCAGACAAACTGGGATATTGCTCTTCAGTATGTGACTATATTTCCTGAATGCTCTCCATCCAAAATTTATTCTTCTCTTGACTTCCAGCCATTTATCATTATTACAGCTAATAACTTGTCCCAGATAAGTATATGACTCCACCTTTTCAATTACTGCTCCTTCAATCATTATTTCCCTTTCCGTGGCATACTTGTTCATCATTACTTTTGTTTTAGCCATATTCATCTTTAGTCCAAAATCCTTACTAACTGTGCATAACTGATTAAGATTTTCCTCTAATTCTTTGGGATCGTGGCTTATGACCACAATGTCATCTGCAAATCGTAAATGGTTTAGGTACTCTCCGTTCACATTGAGCTTCCTCAATGCTTCCTCAAGCTTCCTCAAGGGCAGCAGTAAACAGCTTCGGAGATATTGTGTCTCCTTGTCGAACTCCTTTCTCGATTTTAAATTTGCTACTGTCTTTGTCTAGTCTAATAAAGGATGTAGCACTCTCATATATTTTCTTCAAAATCATAATATATGGAGTATATTATGATTTTGCCTTGTCTTTCCAGTGCCCGAAACATTGCCTTATGCTGTATGGAGTCAAATGCCTTTTCATAATCCACAAATGCCAGGCATAATGGTGTTTTATATTCATTTGCTTTCTCCATTAGCTGTGATATTACGTGAAGGTGATCCATAGTTGAGAATCCTGTCCTAAAGCCAGCTTGCTCTTTCGGTTGATTCTCATCAAGTATTCTTTCTAATCTGTTAGTAATGACCCTTGTGAACAACTTGTAGATATGGGATAACAAGCTAATTGGTCTATAATTTCCAATTTCTGATTTATCTCCTTTTTTATGCAGCAAAACTATGATTGCATTATTCCACTGCTTAGGCATCGCACCTTTTCTAATGAACTTTGTGAAGAGCCTTGCCAGTTTTTGTGTTATGTCTCTTCCTCCCAATTTTAACAACTCTACAGTAACTTCATCTTCCCCCGGGGCTTTCCGATTCTTCATTTTCTTCAATGCATGTTCTACCTCATCAGGAAGAATATCGGGTATGTCGTATGTGTTGCTACTTTGCAATCCATCTTCCCCACTGCTGGTATCATTCCCTCTCTCCTTGTATAATTCTCTATAGTAGTCTTCTGCTATTTGAATTATGCCTTCTCTGCTGTTTATAAGTACACCATCGCTATTCTTGGGTTTCAGTATCATTTGTCTTTCTGTATTACTGCTCATGGCTGCTGATTTAAATCCTTTGTTTTCCCTTAATGCTTGTTCTACTTTTCTTGTGTTAAATCTTCTTATGTCCTCTCTGAGTCTCTTTCTAATGGCTTTGCATAACTCAGTATACTCAATTTTCTCCCTGTCAGTGTTTTTCTTGCTCTTCATTTGTCGTCTTTGGTTCATCATGACAAGTGTTTCTTGACTAATTTTTTCTTCTTTGGATTTCTGTTTCCCTGTAGGTTTCTTGGGCTTTATCACTTTCAAAAAGTTGTAATATTCTTCGTCGATATCTTGGTCCTCAGCAGTTTGCAGAAGCTCATACTTGTTCTTAAGTTCCAGTACATACTGCTTTTTCTGCTCTTCTGTTATCTCAAAGACCTTTGTATTATTTACTCGAGTCAGTTTTTTCCTTTCCTACATCTATATCAAGTGTACATCTTACCATTCTGTGATCACTTCCAACATTTACCTTATTCAGGACGGTAACATCATTCACAATATATCTTCTGTTAGTGAGGATGAAGTCGATTTCATTAGTTGTTAATCCATTTGGACTCTTCCATGTCCACTTTCTGTTCACCCTTTTCTTGAAAAAAGTGTTCATTACTAACATTCCTTGAGATTCTGCAAATTCCACAAGTCTTTCACCTCTTTTATGTCTTTCACCAATTCCAAAATTTCCTATAGTTCCTCTTTCTGCGCTGTTTTGCCTTTTTCCAACCTTAGCATTGAAGTCCCCCATAATAATAGTGTAGTGGGGTTTCTGCTCATCTAGAAGACTCTCAATTTCGGTGTACATTTCTTCAACCTCTTCATCATCATGGCTCGATGTTGGTGCATAAATCATTATAATCTTTAGCTTGTACCTCTTAGAAATCTTGAGTATTAGTCTTGACACCCTTGGTGATGTACTTTTGAATTCCAAAATGTTGTTTTTAAAATCTTTATGGACCAGAAACCCAACTCCACCTTCACTCCTTTCACTGTTTCCATTGGTGTACAGCAGATTTCCACTTGATAAACTTATAAGTGATTCCTTTCTTCTTGTTGTTTCGGCCAAACCGATGATATTCCAATTCACATTTTCTAATTCCTTTTCCAGCTCTAATATCCTGTCTTCACCGATGAGTGATCGTACGTTATAACAGGCCAAGTTCAATTTCCGTGCATGGCAGCCTGGTCGTACCCAGAGATTCTTAGCACCCTCTGCTTCCACTCTGATCCTCTCGCTGCCGTAAGAGGGAGAGTGAAAGCTGGTGGGGACTGAGGGCCATTTGTATTGTTGTGCTCTCATTGCTGGAGGGTTTGGTCTTTTCCTCTTCACGCTGACCAGGCGTCTTGAAGAGAACCACTCTACACGTTCGTTGCCACCTAAGTGACGTAACAGGGCTTACCATCGAGAAGGTGTGGATGAGTGGATTTTAGGGAGGCAGGCCAACCGGACTTCTCCTAAATCTTCTGTAATAGAGAGATATTGGATCCATCAGTGTTTTAGGCTGAGTGTCTGATAACACACAGGATACCTGTTCCCCTCTAAGCCCCATTGTGTCCTATATATTGTCCTAAACAAACTAACACGTTATGGCATCGTGGATCTACTTCAGTCCTGGATAATAAGCAATATTAGCCAAGGAAGCAGCAGTGACTGGTCTACCCATAATAAGCATCAATCAGATGACTTCTATTCTTGTGTTCGTTTGTGATGACCGAAAACATACGAATACCCTTTAAAACGCCAGACTTTCTAAACTCAAAGCCTTATTTGGAAACCACAAGAAATAGCTTTATCTACAGGACAACGAGGATGGTGAACAGACTCAACACGAATTTCAACAATCCTTGTAGAAGAGACTAAGATCCGACACTTAGCCGCTAAGCTGCTTACTCCCAGATGCAAATTTTGTTAACCAAGTTGAATTTTGGGAAATACAGGAATTCAGTATTTATTGAAACTTGCAAAGTTTAATTTATTGATTGGTTTTGTAGAACATTCTTTGACGATCATAGGATCCACCCTACACTGTACCTGCTATAGAAAGTGCGGGGAATGTTCTCATGGCATGGATTGGCTTCACTGGTAGTTTAAAAAGAAGATAAAAGGTATAGATTAGTTAAGAAATTTACCGAATCATGTACGCCTGTAATGTTTCGTTTTCATCCCGAAATTCAACCCTCTCTGTTCCCCAGTTACTAGATCCCCCCCCCCACTACCACCGCCTTGAAAATCTGCTATTCTCACCAGTGAAGCATCTATTTTTACAGCAATGCCTTTAAATAGCACTAATTAACTTTCTATCGCTAAGCTAATTCAGAGGTTGCCAAAGCTTTTAAATAAATTTTATTTAAAAATATATGCCTAATATTCATATTGGAAAACAAAGAAAAGAAGAGACGCTTAATATGTTAATATTTTGTCTAGTTCTACACATAGTGTTTTAATTCATAGTTTTGTAATATTGTATTTCTCAATGTTTTTCTAACTTTTTTTTCCAGGGTCATGAACAAAATTTATATGGAGCTAGTTAAAGAATATGCCCATCACCAACAGTATAATTTTAAAAGCTTAAAATTATTTACAAATGCACCAATTTTTTGTATCGATAGTTAAAATATAGATGTTGGAAGTACACTGCCTGGACGGTTTATTAACACCATAAGCTAATAGCTGTATGCTGTTGGCCCCCGAAGACATGCCACGCCTTCGCGGTAGCGCGGTGGATATAATCATCCTCCTCCCCACACCAGGTGGAAAAGACCAGGGTTCGAATCCCGTTAATAATGTGAAGAATTTGTATGGACCTTTTTCAAAACATGGCTGAGTTAGTGGGTCTCAGGCGAGGGTTATATGGGTTTCTTCTCCCAGAAACTTGTTTTTCGTCCAGCAAGCAAATGGAAAAGAGAACACGCAATTCAAAGATATAATTTACTAATGTCTCAATCTTTTGACGCTTAACATACGTAGTAGAGGCCTATGATGCAAGAAAGCAAACTTATGTATCATCAACAAAAAAAAAAAAACAATGAATACCATTTCACATATCCATTCCCAGTTCCTCCTTGAATTTATTTAAGCTAGCAACTTCCACAACGACAGATGGAAGTTTGTTCCAGCAATTAGCTACCCGCTGGCTAAAGGCAAATTTCCGCACATCTATTCAAAAACTGTCTTTCCTCAATTTGAATTTATGCTCCCTTAGGTTCTTAATCTGAGCAAGAGGAAAAATCCCATTAGCATTGAGCTTGTTCAAACCATTCAAGGCCTTATACACCTCAATCAGATCACCTCGCAGGTGCCTAGTCTCCAATTTTCAGAACTTAAGCCTTTCTTGGGTAAAGGACCCCTTCGTTCCCCTCGCAAATCATGTGGCCCTTCTCTGTACTCGCTCAAGCAACTCTACATCCTCCCTAAAATGAGGCGTCTAGCCCTGTATGCAGTACTCAAGGCGTGGCCTGACCATTGCCTTATACAAAGGGATAATCATGTATACACATACACGATGTATCATGAAGACAATGAGGCATAAAAAGTGACACTTGGAATATTGGACTAGTCGTGTAATAAAACTGTCAGTACCTGAAATGAAATGGGCAAGGGATTGTCCTGATGAACATACCCTTCCATTCGCTCTACAGATGTTCAATGGGACCGAAATTCAGAAATTGGGCTGGCCAAGACGGTCCCCTGAAATCTTCTTGTGTTCCTCAAATCACAATTTCACACATTTGACAGCTGGTGATTGTTGCGTTGACATCTTGAAAGTACTCCTGTCCATGTGAATAAACATATAGCATCATAGGATGTACCTAGCCCTCCACAATGTTCGGATATGCTCTGGCATACATGGTGCCTTCTGGTGGAATTAGATGGACTAAGGATATGCCAGGAGAACAACTTGCCCCCATACCATCACACATCCTCCAGCAGCTTGAACTATTCCGCTATGTCACCTGCTTCCTTTATATGCGCAATCTGTATTTCTGGCACTAAAGCAGCCATATTTTCCAGCATCTGAGATCACTTCCGTGAAGGTCTCTTTCTCTCGTAGTGCATTTTTTTTAAGGATTCTCCACCATGGCGAGAATACTAATGCGTGGTAATGAACCTCATTTAAATTCAAAGGTTAATTGTTCCACCGGGTCACACATATAGCCCAACCTTCCAGCCTCCTAATAAAGCGGCCAAGTAGTGTACTTTGGCATTACTTAAATCGAAAATCTGTTCTGCTGTTTTGTTCAATCAGGGTTCTGTGTACATGTGCCCTCCATACCTGTTATCGATTACCGATACCACATTACACCATTTCTAAGCCACTTATCACGGTAAAAATTGCAGTTCTATTCCATAATGCTCACGAAGTCGACACATAGCCGTCAACAAAACATTAAAAAAAAGGATTTCTTACGCCGGGTATAAGTAAGAAAAACACTTCGCATCTAACGCTCTTTTATCGATATTGGCCGCATTTTATGGAAAATTTCATCTTCCGCCGTCTACCCTAAAGTTCGAAACAAGCGGAAAGCATAAAAAGCAATTTTAATACTCTATGTTTATTGCTTTTTTTTTTTTTTCGGATTATATGAACATAACCGGAACCTCGTAATTCTCGTTTTATATTCTACTCTGCTGCCACAGTGAGTTTCATAACAAATTTCCATAAAATCTTCTTTTTTACCCTAAACGTTTCTCTCTGAAGAAAATTAATTCGCCTGCCTAAATTATCGAACGAATAACTCAGCTCCTGACTGATGGATTGTGGAATTTTGGATGCAGCCCGTTTTGTATGAGTAACTGTTGTACTCTTGTTGTGGAAAGCTAGTAGATGAATAAATGGTGTTCTAGTTTTATCTGTCTAGTGAAGGCTTTCATAGGTTTAACAGCTGAAATAACGGTAAAAGCGCTGTCAGTTTTTCTTTTCTTTCTGACCTTCTTGAATAGGAACGGAAATTTTAAATAAAGCGTTTAAAATAAGGTTTTTTTTGCAGATGAACTTATCGATTTGTATGATTTCTAAGATAAACATCTTAAACGCTGCATTACCATTACTTATATACACTGCCCTATCATTGATATCCGGACACCTGCGTACAACAAATAACCTTTATTTACAGGAAAGCTAATAATGTGTGCTTTAAACCTTTATGACAGCCTCCAGTCTTTGTCAAACACTCTTCACCAGCTGTTTGTAAATGTCCTCCGATAGTTTCCACCATACAGCCTAAAAATCAACTACCAGATCTTCTCTATTTCTTGAATAGTCTCTTCTCACATGCATCCGGCAATCCAATTCATCCCAGAGGTTCTCTATAGGAGTGAAATCAGTAATCTGGGGTGGCCCCTCCAACTTTTCAAAGCTGGTGTCCTCACACCAGTCTATCACAATGCTAGCAGTATGATGTTGTCCTGCTGATATAGGTATTGACCTTCTCTGACATGCTGCCATAGCATAGGTAATTCATTATCGTCCAGATATCCCTCAGCATTTATGGTTTTGTCTAAAACAACCAATAATCCCAGATAAAACTACGAAAACCATCAGGCTGCCCCAAATTTCATTGTCTGGATGATACCTAAGGACCACTGTCAGATTGGTAGACCATCTGTGACTCGTCACTCCAAAACATAGCTTTCCATTAGTCTACAGTCCAAGGATGTTGGGTCTTACATAGGTTTGTGATATTAGTGGTGGTAATATAATGCAGCATCCGCGCATTTTTCCGGTGCTGACATGTGTCCAAATCACTTAACTGAAGGCCTGTGTGTGCTGCAATAACGTCGACCTGCTTTTTGATCAGAACAGAGACAGGAAAGCCCTGCAAAGGGCTCTCCTCTCTCCTGCCACGTTCCATCAGTTTGAGGTTTTCCGAGTCATTTTGTGAGGTTCAGCACCAATCCGCTTCCATTTTCAGGTCATATCACCAACCATTGACTTAGTGACCTTCCGTGCCGTTGAAATGTAGAGTATAGACAGATTGCCTATGTGGCACCTATTATCATTCCTTGTTGGAGGTTTGTTAACTCCATCGATAGCATCATCTTGAATTCACAATTATAATACTGTCTGCTCGTAGTGATTGGGTAAGACGTGACCAGCTATCAATGGAGTGATGTCCTTACATTAATGGTAGGGCAGTGTACTTACAGTATCTTTCCGAATATCCAATAACTGATTTATATAATGTTATTTATTATACGATTTAATTTTCTACTTTATACAGTTTTAAGTTAATAAATTCAACTGAAAATAAAACTAAAGTTATGAGAGGATTTCAGGGATGAAAAACTCCTAAATACTGCAGTAGTTAGGAGGTTTAAAAACATTGAAATTTACACCCTAAAATGTTTACCTTTAGGTAAGAAAGGTAGACTGTACAAATAGCCAAATATTTGCATTTTAGGTTTCGTTTTAAATGTGACCAATTTAAAAATTCAATATATCTTCTAGAAACAGAATTTATCAAGACAAATTCATACAGATTTTTGAAAATTAAATTCGCTGTCAAAGTCTTGTTTTAATCTTTGTAATTCATTTAATAGAACAAAGAGGTCGCTAGTGGAAGTTGATGACCCTGAAGAAACATTGCGTATTCTGGGTAGCCTTGCTCACAGAATACTGGAAGCTGAAACTATGAACAGGTAAATATTAGAGAGTAGTTTTAAGTTTTCTCACCTTGTCTGTCGTGTTAAGTTCCTTTCTATGTTTTCAGTACTGCTATTCGCCTTCTGAACAAGTTTCGTTAACTTTCAAATTTTATTTTATTTTTGGTTATTTTAAAGCCGATACAAAAAAATTTGGTAGCCTGTAAACTGGCTATCACGTCAAGAAGGTAAACATAATATACTCTGCCATAAATGTAAATAAAAAATATAAATTTAAATCTTTCTATATAAATTGATTGACTGTAAAAAGTTAAAAACGTCAGACATGTTGTCTCTGTCACCTAAAATCTGACTGAGTGTAGATGGTTCAGCCAGATTATTAAAATCTCAAAAAAATAAACGTCGTGGTTCTATAAAAAGAGGACAAATAGTGTTACACATCTCACACATAGGTGGGTCATCCGCCCTCAGCAAAAAGGAATGTGTTAGATGACTATGATCCATGCGGAGCAGAGCAAGAACAACTTCCTCTCTTCGAACCGTGCGTAGACTGGACTGCCATTGCATAATAACAGGCTTAATGTGATGCAGTTTATTTGTGGCCTGTTCGTGCCAGGAATCTTGCACGAACAGGGAAGATTGGGAATATAATTTAAAACGTACTATTTGCCAGAAGTCTGTATAGGGGACTGACAGGCAATTATCTAGGGGAATGGCTGACTTGGCAACGGTATCAGCTAATTCATTTCCCCGATCCCAACCCTGGGTGGGGGACATATCTTAACGGCTTGACTACATAGGACTTCTCAAAACAGGACAGACATCAAAATAAATTACTTAAATCTCGGGGTTTTTTTTATTTTTTATTTTTTTTAACGCATATCTTTTTGGCATTTGCTTGGAATTAAACAAATGACTTTTTAAATTATGATTTTTAATTTAAAATTCATTACGAGTCTTCGATAATAAATAAGTCTTATATAGGAATATACTTGAACAAGAAGGTGATAAGATGTTTACGAAATGAGAAAAACTTTGCCTTCCAAAATAAAGAATTGCTATAAAATCTGTTATTCATCATCAGCCATTTTCAATCCACTACAGGATGAAGGCCTCTCCAGCAACTTTCCAGTTCTTTCTGTTTTCTGCAATTGCCATCCATTTACTACCCAGCAACTCATGAATTTCATCTGCCCATCTCCGTTGTTGTCTTCCTGGTTTTCTTTTAGCTCCTCTTGGGTACCATTATGTTATTTTCTTAGTTCATCTGTCATCATATCTTCGAGCTATGTGTCCTGCCCAAGTCCATCTCAGTTCTTTAGTTTTGATAAGAATGTCCTTTATTTGTGTTTGCTGCCTAATCCATGTGTTTCTCTTCTTATCTAACAGTCTGATTCCTAGTATAATTCTTTCCATTCTTCGCTGTGTAGTTCTCCGCTTCTCTTCCATTCTTTTGGTGAGTGCCAAGTTTCACTTCCATAAGTCATGCTGAAGAGAATATTGGTTTATTATTTTATGTTTCAGACAAATTTGGTTATTGTTCCTCATTATGTGACTATATTTCCTGAATGCTGTCCATCCCAAATTTTTTCTTCTCTTTACTTCCAGCCGTTTTGGTTATTACAGCTAATGGCTTGTCCATTATAAGTATATGAATCCGCCTTTTCAATTACTTAGTTTTCGAACTGTTGCAATCTCTTTTAAGCCAGTAATTTGTCCAAATATTCAACGATGCGTATTTTCAGCTAACCATATTTCCATATCGCGGAATAAAACTTATTGTCACGTGGAAGAAGAAATCTGGGTTTAATTTCCCTTGATTCATTCGCTGAATGTGACTGACAAGAGCACCTTACTAATGTGCATGGTAAATTAAGTCTTGGTAAATTATTTCAGCAGTGCAAACTTACCTTGGGCACTTCCCGGATGCGCTTGAAGGAGCATCAACATTCCTTTTATTTATCTTTCGGTTCCAGAGTCTCGCAGGTGTTGGTGCACAAGAGATGACGCGGATTTAAGGAATTACCATTAGACTATTTACGTTTGAATACATTTTAACCTTTCCATCACTGCTAATCGGAGTTTAAAAGTTTTGACTAAATCGTAATATTTTTATCAAAACTGCGTCAGATCTTCGAGGATTACTTTAATTCTATTCTTAATTTCGATAAAATATGAAAAGGTCACTCGTAAACCGATTACCTTTTGAAATTTCGAAGAGCTCTCAGTATTGCATTTTTCATTTATTTATTTTAAAATATCTCGTCCTTAAGATTAATATTTAAATGAATAATAGTACCCGGTTCTTTATCCCAAGAAAATTTCCATTATCTCAATATTCAAATGATCATAAAGCGTGCTCCAAGATTGAAATTACAAACCATGTTTATTATGTCACAGCGAATCTCTAGAATATTGGTGATTTGAGACTAAAATTACCAACATCTCATTTTGGTATTACAGAATGTGATGGTCGTTAGTCACGAACCAATTTCCAAATACAATTTTGAAAGAATATTCAAGACTGGAATTATATTCAAACTACATTATCGATAGAACTGAGGAGAATTTCAAACGAGCCTGTATTGGATAGCTTTCTCTTCGTATTAAAAATCTTCAGATAGACTTCTGAAGGATTTGAATTTAAGATAGGCAATATCTTTAAATAAATATTATTTTAAATGTATTTAAAAACTGTCTGTATAGTATTTAGCTATTATAGCGTTTCATTCATATCATATTGAATTATATTCTTATAATTATTAGTCAGATTAAGAAATATAATTTTTTTTTTACATTATGATAAAAATAAATCTGTTATTTATATTGAATACAATTTTCGTTATGTAGTTTTTATAAACATTTTTGCCTAATATGCATAAACACTAAGAAAAATAGATAATTATGTAAATTGTTAATGGAGGTTTCAAAGCAGTTGCCCGGCTAGCTCAGTCGGTAGAGCACGAGACTCTTAATCTCGGGGTCGTGGGTTCGAGCCCCACGTTGGGCGTTTTTTTTTTTTTTTTTGCTTTGAATCCATTTTTTTATTGCTTCTTTACCCCATTTAAATATTTTATTCTATAGATAGCTTAGAGTTTTATAATTATAATCCTGTAATATAAAAATTATACAGCATGTGGTTATACAAAATGGTGTTTTTAATTTAAATAAAATACATATTTTTTTATAATTAAATTTTTTTACTCATAAATTGATATATTTTTTTTATTATTATTTGTTTATTTTTTAATGGTTTGTTTATTTTAATTTTTTTAGTGAGAAAAGAGGTCTAGATCTTGGTCTCTCTAGAGGATTTTCTGGAAGTCAAGCTGCCAAACATCTGATGGGATTGACAGCTGCCAGTTTTGCTAATGGGCCTGGTAGGAGGCGCCGGGATTTGAATTCCAACTGAATTTTCCTCCTGCAATTAATTTCAAAAATATTGATTTCTCCAATAATGTAAATGCAGTCTAAGTCGATGTCTGGAAAACTTTATACAAAGTAGTGATCAAATCAGTGATTCAAAAATCCTCAATTATAGCGTTCAGTCATGATTTGTTTAATTTTAGAATCAATGTTGATAGTCTCAATTAGTTCTTACGTTTTGTATAATGTGTTCTATGTTTATTAATTGTAGATTATGTACAGTCACGGGAAAAAAAAATCAATAAATTCTCCGTTGTGCAATGTAATGTGTGGTTAAATTTTTTTTTATGTATATTTTAATACTAAAAGTGAGCTTCCATAGATGTTTCTCTCTGACGCAAGGTCCATGACGCAAATCATAAATCCTAGGTCCTAAGTCCAATCCTAGGTCCAAGGTCTGACGCAAGTCATATCCATGAGCTACTAAGAAAGCCTTATTTGAAAAATCATACAGGCAATGTGCCAAAATTAAGTTTAACCCAGCTCCAAAGAGTTTCATATATACGCAGTTAGACCAATTCAGTACTTCCGAAGATCCTATAATGTTATTAAACTCAGTGACCAAAAAATTCGAAACCTTAATTCAAGATAATCCACCTTTTTCCCAAATTACATCCCTTGCATGTTATGGCATGGATTCTACTAGTTGTTTGAGAGAGTCTAGCAACAGATCTGACCATTCTTCCAATAGGATATTTGTCATCGGAGGTTTTCTGGTCAGTAGAAAACTGCAAAGAAAAGAATGGCGCTTAACAACTAAGAATATCAATTAATACCAATCCAATTAAGAATATCCCAGATATTCTTAATTGGATTCATATCTGGAGAATTAGGGAAGATGTTGGAAATTTTCCTCTAACCATTCAGATACAATTTTTGCACGGTGGATAGTTTCGTTGTTCTTCAAGTAAATCCATCTCAATCCGGGTAAAAATTAAGTACTGCAAGGTAAAGTTGGTCCAATACGGCAAAAAGATATTCCTAGAAGGTAAGTCGACCTACCTAATAACGGTATGAGCGAACCCAGTTCATTATACCCCATACCATGATACCACCTCCAGCCGCTTGAATGGTGAGCACGAGAGTTTCGGTACAAGGGTTCATGAGGTCTAAATGTCTGTAGATATCGAAAGCCAAATCTTTCAATTTTTTTCAGAAATAAGTGGCTTTCGTATTGGCACACGGCCACCACATCAGATTCTTCGACTCCTCCCGCATAGCTTGGTTGGAAATTTCTTTCGTTGCTTTGAATCATTGACATTTCCAGCACACTGGACCTGTTCTATTCTGGTGCACAATTTGCTATAATTCCTGCGGTCTCGTTCTTAGAGAAACGAACTTTCTGCTGTATTTCTTTTACAGCAGAAACACTCTTTTATAAGAATTAGAGTAATAGTTTGTTTATCCATATGATAAACTGTTTATGAGCCAATATCAAAACTCCTCCAGAATTTCCCTGAGCAACAGCTTCGCAACCGATCTTAAATGATCTGAAGATGTCTATAAGTATCTGCAGCCATACTGCCTGCAAAACTTTTCACAGTATTGGAAGAGATTACAGTTGAGCGTCCATACGCCTCACTTCCCATTCCAAAACATCCTGTAGGATGTTTCGGAATGAGGTTAAGCGAATTGCAGGTCAATCAAGATGGGTGACATCTTCATTGTGTTCCTTGAACCACTCCTGCACAGTGTGGTCCCGATGACAGGTTGCATTCCCGTTCCTGTCCGGGAAAAAAATGCAACATGGCATGGTGCATATAGTCTCCTAAGAGCTGCAAGTAGATCTCACCAGTGAAATATTGGCCCGTATGCACGAGGGGTCCTAGTTCTGGCCAGCAAAACATGCCTCATGGTAAGCAACCACCATTATCTGTCTGAATAGTGGGCACCTTGCACGATGGGTCTGTGGGTCCATGGACTCGTCTTGAGTCACACACGAAGGTGTCCGTCGGTGTGTTGCACCAGGTGCTTGGACTCATCAGACCAGCACATTTGTTTGCAGCCCTCCAGCGTCCAACCAGCGTGTTGTTGACACCACAGCATTCGCCGTCGACGATGATCAGCGGTGAGGAAAGGACGTCTCTTTGTTCATCTGATGAGGAAACCCATACGATGTCTAGCATAATTGTAGTCCTTAATTATTTAAAAAAAATAAAAACTATAAAATGAAATCTCATTTTGGGTTCGATTCCTGTCCACGAATGGAGGAATGTTTGAAATCCTCTTCATTAGAGACTGCAGACTCTCATAGTAAAAAAAAAAAAAAAAAAAAAAAAAACTTTTTAGAAGTCAACATAAATCTAATGATTCGTAAAAGAAAACAGTTCCAGTATTAGTCATCAGAAGGCCACGATTTTATTCTAATAGGAAAAATAGGTTAGAAATTGTTTTGAAAACAAAACATACATTCATTAGTATGTATTGAAAACAAAAGCGAAATACTCACTGGAGGGGAAAAAAATGGAAACCTATTGCAATTGGTGTCACTAGATGTCTGATAGTTAACAGATAGTTAAATAAAGATAAATAGTTAAACAGATAGCTAAACGTACGGTATACAAATGCAAGTTGTTTCATGGTATGATCACAGGTGCCTTGATATCTGATAAACACTGTACGCTTTGCCGGGACTTCTTCATCAATCGGTGATTGATAAAACAGGTGATGTTTCCAATTTTCAGAAATGTATTGTTAGTCGTGTACCCAAACGAAAGCCATTCTTTTGGAGTCCTGCCACTAAAGCCAAGACTGGACTGTAGAAGAGTGGAAAAAGGTGATGTGGTCTGACGAGTCTCGATGTATAGTTTTTTTTTATTTTTGCACCAACGGCATGGCGAAAGTGTGGCGTGAACCTCAAAGCCATGCAGCCAGTTAGCATCGTGTCCACCACTCAAGCATCATGGTATGGGGCATGTTCTGTCAATACGGACTGCTCATACCAAGAGAAGGTAGTATTACCTCCAGCGAACATCCTTCTGTCTTATCAGATCAACAGTGCTTCATTTCCACTCTGATTTTGATGGATTCTTTTCTTTCAAGACGACAACGCAACCATCCATCATGCAATTGTTGTGTCTGAATGGTTCAAGGAACATCCCCAAGATTTCCAATGTCTACTCTGGCCGCCTAATGCTCCAGATCTGAATCGAATTGAGAATTGTCTGCAATATATCGAATGGGACAGTTCGGCTTCGCAGCTCTAAAGGCCACAAAATGCTGCAGCTGTCAAATAATCAAATCTGGAACTCGACTTCTTCAAAACACCTGGTGGAATCTGCGTCATATCGAATAAAGGTTTCGAATTTTATGACAAGCGAGTGTATGCAGCCTGAAATTTCAGCCAACCAATAAATGATACACTCTACTTAATATTAGCTTTGAAATACTCTAAAGTATTATTCATTCATTAACCTATTCTCTCACTTATTTCACAATACTCCACTGTGAATGACTCAGGAAACCCATATTTTTCCCTTTAAGCCATCTTCTTTCTGCAAATCTCTTCTTCCATCTAATTCAAGAAACTCTTCTATCTAGGTGACACTAAAGAATAGTCTAATTGCAGAAATCATTCTCTAAATAATTTTGAGTGTAATTACCATAGCTTTATGTAGATTTAATGTCTACTATCTGTCTGCTCTACTCCAAGCTTCTAGACCATGTCTTGTAATAGGAACACTGAAAGAATACTCAACTTTTCAATTCTCCAAGTAGAGATAGATAAGACTAGAGGTCTTACAAGCTATCTACATTCAAACCGTATTTTTTCATGAGGAAAAACCCTTGGCCAATAAAAAGGTTAATCACATTTACCAGGGCTGTTTTGAACAGCAGTGAATTATTGCTTGTGGATTATTAAAGTGGATATGCAGTTAGAGAAATTTCTTACAGCAGTTTTGATATCATTGAGTAGAATACTAATATTTCTACTGACTGAATGTAGAGTTCACATAAAAGCTAGCATGGTTTCTTGGTGATGCTGTATTATGTTGATAGGATTAATGAAATAAGAAGGTATAAGATGATGCATCATTATCTGGCAGATAACGAGGGGACTGTTTGTCGATGTTTTATTTGTAATCAATCATGGTTCCATGAGAATTGACAGAATCCTGACACTTCATCTTCAACCCAATGGTAAAACTTTAATAGATGGATCGATGGTACAGTATGTTAGCTTTAGAAATGAAAACGTAGACGTGGAAAAGTAAAGAGAGAGAGGATCAAAGGCGAGGTACTTAAAAAAGAATGCTAACCTCACCACATGTGTTTCTTGGTTCCTAAAACCAGAGCTGTAATTTAATTTATCTGATTCAAAGTCAATAAAAACTTCCAGGCTTAGCAAGTTGTGGGAAAACTTATATAGTTTATAGCGATCACGATGGACGAGTATTAGACAGAATCCTTAATGTACTCACCGAGTAACTTCTTAAATTCCCTTCTTAAAAAAAAGTGAATGCCACTTTCTTTCGGAGAGAGGCTACAGGGATTAACTTATAATCCAGTAATACTTCGAGATAGTGTTTAACTCTAGCTTTTTTTTTTTTTTTTTTTTTTTTTTTTTTTATAGGAGCATTAGCAACTAAGGCCATATTGCTCCTGGAAATGCGGTGGCCATTCCCTGACCTTTCCGCATCTTCCGTATTTGGTGGTGACGGGCTCGAACACCGGTCTAATCAAGAAGCGTGTGCTACGCACTGCTGCTCCTTCCCACCTGGCTACGGAGGCGCCAGCTTTTTTATGCCGAATTTATCCAGTTCTTGTGGATAACAGGCTGTGTTCTGTACATTATAAATTCTTAAAGATATAGGATAGACACTGGAAACATTGTTGAAAGACTGCATTCGTCACAACCTTATAAGCAAACAAATTGAAATCTAATCGAATTCACATCTTGAAAAATCGGCTTCTCTGCCAAAAAATGTGTTCTGGCCATAAATAATTCTTAAATATCGATTCGATCACATAAGTAGGAGTACTCTTAAGATACCAAACAGTTATCACTCCTCTACGTTAGAGTAGTTTGTACTGCTAAGTCCTCACAGTTCATATAATTAATTAATTCGAACCCAGGCCTGGATTCGAATCCAGTCAATGGCAAGAGGAATGTTTATGGGCTTTTTTGCACGGTGTAGATAAGTTAATCGGTCTCAGAATTGCGTTGGTTTTTTCGTCCAGCAAACAGACCAAAACCTCGACCACAGAATTCGTGCAATTTACAGACACAATATGCTGAGTTCTCATGGCCTTAGTTACTTTGGCGCTTAATACATAATGTACTGGTAATATGATAACTTCTTAATCTCCACCACCACAACAGACTCAATCATGTGTTTATTCTGTTTAGTCAATGAGCTGGGACACGCTACTGATGAAGTTTTTAAATGGAAATTTAGGGTTACTGTTTGTAATGAGGAATTATTACTTGGATGGGTTTTATTTGGTATTGAGAATCATTGAAGGGACAACATTTTTTTTCTGTATGCTTTACATAGATATAAAGAGACAACAACCCTAAATACCCATTATTTAATCCCAGAACGTGGATGAAAAATCGTAAGATATATTGAGGAATATTGTCTGGAGGGAGAGAATGAAGTTTGTATCTCATTTATCACCATCCTGGTTACGTTCTAATTTTAATAGATGAATACTGAATGAACTTCAATATTTTTTTTTTACAAATATTCTTTATTAAAAAACAAATAAATCTGAATCGAGGTATATTTTATATGGAAAGTTCATTAATGTTATGCGTATAAATTCGTTTAAAAAATTAAACTTCTGCAATTAGTATAAATAATGGCATATGATGCAGGAATATGATGCAAATTATACGGCATCAGCCAAAAAAAAAAAAAAAAAAAAAAAAAAGATGAAAAATCTTCCATTTCACCTATCCACCCATTACAAAAAGGTTTTTCCAATTCTTCCTTGAATTCAGGATATCAACTTCCAGAATATCAGATGGAAATTTGCACCAACAATCAACCGCTCCCTGGCTAAAGGCAAACTTCCGCACACCTTCTATTCTCCAACCGTCCTTCCTCAATTTGAATTTGTCTCCTCATGTATGTTGTCTGAGCAAGAGGAAGAATCCCATGACCATTCAAAGCCTTAAACACCTCAAACAAATCACCTCTACTGACGGTGCAATTTTCAGACTTTCTTGATAAGAGCACCTCTTTTCTTCTCCCTCACCAATCTCGTTACCCTTCTCCGTACCGGTTCCAGCAGCTCTACAGCCTTCTTAAAATGAGACCTCCAGATCTGTATGGGTGCTCAGGATGTTGTCTGACCAGAAAAATTTCTGTATATCATTGGCAAAACCCCATGCACTGTCTGG